>NC_085140.1:361044596-361344596 GCF_024139115.2 Armigeres subalbatus | reverse complement strand
ACAAATCCGAGGGGTTTTTTGATTTTTTTCATTTTAATATTTATTTTTTATTATCCCCCCCTTGATCTTTCGGAGACCAGTAGGACAAAAAGTTAATTAAATATTTGTAACGGCCTAAATAAAGTATACTAAGATTTTGTATGTCATGATTTAAATTTGACGAGTCTATGGCCCATGAAAAAAAAATGCAAAATGTTTTATAGCTTGGGAACATTAAACGGTTTTTGTAGCTAATAAATGTATTCATGATTTTTTTTATCTAAGCTATTTAACTTCATAACTATGATTTTAATATAATGTTCGTCTTCAAACTACAGACTGCATTTATACAAGCTTTTAAATGCCCCTTATAAATCAAACTGTTTGGTTTCAACTCACCCCTTTTTCTATGAAGATTTAAAAAAATCTGAAAAATATGATTTTTATACAGAATTTATAATTTAATCTGTGAAGCTATGCTGAAATGCGGACGCAAAATTTATCTCTGTCCTCAAAATGAAGTGTAAATAAAAAATCAGAAGGGTTATGTACAAGACACAACCGCCCAACGTAAACTACGTAAGGCAGTTTTGTTCATTGAGGATTGTAGTGCCATCATGCATGAATATTTTTAGAAAATTCATTTGATTACTTATGTCACTGGTTTCGAACAAAACTAGCGTATCTTAAGATATGAAAATTGTTGGATACGACAATTGTTTAAAAAATTTACTATGAAAACCCAAATTTATTCCTCAGTCTCAGTGGTAATGATGCTTTTCTTGGATCCGAATTGCCTACATTTAGGTTTTGACGCATTTGATGAAATATTTCAATAGAAGAATCCCTAGGGAAGCATTCTCTTTTCCGTTTCCAACATTTATTATTCAGAAACATTCCAATCATAGGCATATCTTGTTTTCGTGCATCACTAGAAATCATAAAATGTCAATCATGTACCAAAACTCAATTAATTTGGTTGTGGTGCGCGAGTAGTAAACGTTGCGGACGGGAAAAAGATAGTATGTGTGTTATTACATTCTAACTCCTACTGTTTGGCAGTGTCACCAGTGTTGGTAAAATCTCAAAATCTCAAATCTCATCGGCGATTCAAACCATGCGTGAGTCAAATCCCATCAGAATTATGGCCGAGAGATTTGCTCATGATTTGAATCGCAATTTGCATCATTGCATGATATTTACGTGTTCTTCATTGTTGAATGCATTGAATTAACTATTTTTCGTCTAAAACAATGGCTAATAATTATATATAAACAAAACATACGTCTCGATTGCGTTTTGACGCTTTTTAGAACGAAATCATTTTTCGGTGAGTGAGCGAAGCGATGCGATTCTGGCCGAGAAACTCAAGCGCGATGCTTCCCCTACAGAATCGCAGGCGAGTTAGCTCGTGCATGAAACCTCGATGATTCAGATTTGAGTATGATTCTACCAACACTGAGTGTCGTTATGGATAAAATATTCGTACAAACATTTTATTAATATCATTGCAAGACTTTTGTATCAGGGAGCAAGAAGGTGATAGCTCTATTGTATCTCATATAGCCCGTTTCAAGAACGTATGCGTTCCGAAGCTTTTATCGTCTACAATAAGTACCGCATTATTGCACCCACGTATTATAAAAATATCTTAAGTGCATTCACACTTCCTGAATCAAAGTTAAATCCTTCTGATGCAGGAGCGCATTTAATTGGACAAAATATTATAAGGCCGATATAATTTTTTTTTTAATATGTCTCAACATCACCCCCCCCCACCCCCATCAAATTGTTTTGCTAAAAAATAACAACTTGAGGGGCAACAAAAAGAATTCCGGTAAATTTTGAGAACTTTCAAAACATTCTTTAACAAATCCGAGGAGTTTTTTTTTTATTTTAATATTTATTTTTTATTAGCAGACCCGTCAAACTTTGCTTCGTCTAAAATTGATTTATTCTCTGATTAATTCTCGAGTTATGCACAAATTTTTGGTTCATTTGTATGGGAGCCCCCTTTTCAGAAGGGGAGGGTTTTTAAACCACCACAGAAACATATCTTCTCTTCCAAAACCTCCACACGCCAGATTTGTTTCCATTTGCTTGATCTCGAGTTATGATGAAATTGGTGTTTCATTTGTATAGGAGCCAGGTTTCAAAGAGGAGAGGGGTCTCTAATCATCTTAAGAACCTTCCCCGGCCCCAAAAACCTTTACATTCAAATTTTCATGCCGCTCGATTCAGTAGAAGAAGAAGATTACCTCCTCCCCCTTGACTTAGCGAAGACCATAATTTTTAATAAATATGTGTAACGGCCTTATTAGTTTTCAGTTTGCAAAAAAATGCATTTTCCAAAGTCGTTTCTTAAGGTCACTCCTGACGGAATCCAAGTTCCAAAATACTCGCGTTTTCAGGGCACACAACTCGATTCAAAGGCGGCGCACAACTGTCATTTTTCTTGATTTAGCTTTGCTGCGTCGCAGCATGCGTGAAATAATAAAAATGACAGTTGTGCGTTGCTTTCGTATCGAGTGGTGTGCCCCCGAAAACGCGAGCACTTTTAAACTTGGATTCCGTTAGGAGTGACCTTAATATAAATTGATTGCATTACTAGCAAGGGCATTGGCATTGATAACAATTGATCGTCTCATGCCTGCACAAACATGCCCCTATCTGGATCACTTTTTATACACCATGCACTACATTACGCATTTTTGTTACATTTGTTTCGACCGCGGTCACTGGTCCGGCTCCATTGTTCTACTTTTTGTGCGAAACACCGCACAAAAAGGAGAGCCCAAAAGCCAACCGCACTGAACGGCGACGGTCGAAACGAGAGTCTGCGGACAAGAAAAGAGGGTGCTGCCAAAATGATCCGCTACCCTATTTTAACATTCATAACCCAAAGTTTCAATATAATTGACAAATTGGTAGAGAATTTCCGAATCGATTGATATATAAATCTCAAAAATTCATCGGAAGATAAAGGCGCTATTCAAGTTCAAAATCTTACATGATTTCGTGACGGTCTCGAATTTGGAAATTTTCATTTGTCACCCTGTATCTGAGTTTTCCCCTTAGACGTAGTTTACGTCAAAAAAATTAAAATTAAAACCCAAAACTGAACCAAAGTATTCCGAAGCTGCAGTGATTGGTATTTGGTTTAGACAGTGTGGTAGTTGAGGACCGGCTCTGCCCAAGGACCCTATTCCAAAAACTTGCGAAGCTTGACGAAGTTGATGAGACCACAGCGCTACAGCCATGACCTACATTAGTGAAGAGCTTGGGAGGCATACATCAGGATTCTGCATTGTGAATTAAAATGGCTTTTTCAAGAACACCCGACCACCAAACAAACGAATTTCTCACATCCGCTACAAGTCTTCAACATCGTTACGATCCGGGGATACTGTAGACGGCGGCAACTCACCTATTCAAGTAAGATCGGACCAATTTGACCTTTAGAACTCCATTAACATATAATGATTAGATTCAGTGGCGTAGCCAGAAAATTGGTCTGAAAGGGGAGGGGGTTTTGGAACATTTTTTTTTTGAAAAAAAAAATCTTCTAAAAATTGGGTCTGGATGTCCAAAACCACCCCCGTGGCTACGCCACTGATTAGATGTCTTATACAAATATTTACGTACGACCCTTGTCCATAGATTATTTTTTCTGACAATATGTGAATAATGTGAACTTTTTTTTTAAATGTGCCAATTGTACCAATTGTGTTTGCTTATTTGGTCTTATTTTATGTGTTGTTATTTTGTACACAATTAGAAAGCAAGATTTTTTAGAATTTATTACTGTTAATCGAAAACACAATCATTACAGAATGGACACAATCGTTACAATGCATTACGGACACGTTATGCTCAATAATCGATTCAACTCAAAAGATCCATGCGGTGAATAGAATTAATGCTCTCTCTTTCTTGGTAATAATGTATAACCCATTTATTATTTCCAATGTGCCTATTATACTAAACAAACAAATGCTTTTATATATCCATTCAATATATCGATTCTTTTTATAGCGTTATTAATACGCTATGCCCAGAAAGTTTGTCCTGAAAACATCCTGGTCCAGGCAGAGAACCCGAATATTGATAATGTGTGTATCTTGGGTAATTCGCCAAATGCTGAACGACTAATTTCTTCGCTCATTGTTGAAAGCACGTCCATTTCTTATGAGAGTTCAACAATAGTTGACATTCGGTGGTTCCCCTACTTCCTTGAGCTTATTAACGATGAGCTCTGTGAATTTAAAGCACGAATGGTAGTTGATTACACTTTTGCCTGCTAGTAACGATTTTTGTTAAGCTGGATAGTCCATACCCCATGGCTATATTTCAATAAAAGAAAACAAACTGATGTTTTTCTTATATTCATTTTTTTTATTATCATTCATTGTTTTATTTTATTATACATTTGATGCTTGTTATTTTTTTTCAATAAATTGTGTTTTGACGGAAAAATAAAAGAAAAACGCTTCCAAGCACGGAAAATATGGAGATGTTGTAAGTAAAAATTTGGTATAATTTTATCGTATTGAGTTTTCGCTTGGTTTTCATCGCTTTTGGTTCTTTTTCTTTGTCTCGTTCCAGAGAGCGAGTAATGGCGCTTAAACCTATAGGCCTATATGTACACTGATATACATAAGTATTCGTCATCAGTGTATAAGCCAGGGCACTAGACTAAAAACTGTGTCCCATCCCAATCCCATTACTTCGCAAGATTAAAAAAATGAACTCAATCTGGAAATTAAAATGTCTGTCCCTGCACTTCATTTTATTGACGATGAGGCGTGATCTGGTTTTCAGGATATACTTGCCTATCAAGTTACCAGCTCCGTTCAATTCAATGATGAAATTGGCCAACATTTATAATTGGCATCAGAATTAGCAGAAAAAAGTCATTGAAATGAAACTGTGTGAAAAAATCTCCCGTAGAAACACCTGTTGTTTTGAAACTTTAAGAAAAGTCTATCAATGGAAAATACATAACGACATAGATGGCATTCTATTAAAAGCAATAC
Source organism: Armigeres subalbatus (assembly GCF_024139115.2). Lineage (NCBI taxonomy): Eukaryota > Metazoa > Arthropoda > Insecta > Diptera > Culicidae > Armigeres > Armigeres subalbatus. Next base: position 361,339,581 of record NC_085140.1, on the reverse strand, counting down.
TAATAACATAGCACTTCATATTTTTTTATCGAATTTGTTTGAAATATATTTTGGAGCTCTTTGGAAGAATCCATGGAAAAGCGGGACAAATTAAGGATTTTTCAGATTACGACGGGACAGCATAATAAGGTCTGTAAAACGGGACTGTACCGTTAAATACGGTACGTATGGTGAGTCTAAAATGACTCAATTGCATGTAAAATAATGGAGAACGCATGGTTGTTTGTTTGCCTTTAAATGGATTGAACGACAATCTTACGGGTGAGGTGGAAGATTCGCAAATCGTTGAATTTAAGGTGATTATAGAATGAAGCCCGTGGTGAATTTCAAATTTACCACATGTTTATCTACATTAGACTGGCCCAAGAAACAAAAAGTTGAGTAATTCCACAGGGCACCCCAGGATTGTGTCTTTGGGTGAAAATCAATCTCTGAAAATTTCAGCTCAATCGCTTGTTGCATACGCTGGCGCATTTGATTTGAAGTTTGTATGGGGATTTCAGCCAAAATGTATAGGAAAATACACCTCCGTCACTCATTCGATCTGGAAATTGGTTCTGATTGCTCGATTGACCTCAGAATTGCAAAAACGGCAGTTGGTATGCTACAGAACAATTTCACAGAACATTGCATGATGATTAAATGAACTTTTATATAGGTTTCGGCTGATGCGATTCGATCAAAAAATCCAAAAATACGCAAATCAGCTCCTAATAAATCAGCCGTAAACTATAAAAAAAAGTTCATTTAATCATCATGCAATGTTCTGTGAAATTGTTCTGTAGCATACCAACTGCCGTTTTTGCAATTCTGAGGTCAATCGAGCAATCAGAACCAATTTCCAGATCGAATGAGTATCGGAGGTGTATTTTCCTATATATTTTGGATGGAATCCCCATACAAACTTCAAATCCAATGCGCCAACTTATGCAACAAGCGATTGAGCTAAAATTTTCAGAGATTGATTTTCTCACGAAAAGACACAATCCTGGGGGTTGCCCCGTGGATTTCGATAATATTTTTTCTCCCCACAACAATCTGGGCCAGTCTAATTTACATACATTTCCAAAATCCCAAATCTGGCGTAATAGTTTTCGTACAGTGCCGAAACTCAATTTATGATTGTTCAGCATAACTAAGCAAACGATCTTCCATTATTTCAGCCCCATACGCGTTATGGTTCTTTCATCTCGTGCTCTTGAAAAAATATTGGAAAAGCACGTGGTTTACAAAATGGCCGATTTCTGGCTTCATTCTATAATCCCCTTAAGAAAAAATTAAAGGATTCTGCTATTTTTTCACATTGCGGTTTAATAATGTATAACAAATATTATAAGAGTGATTAATTCATCAACTAAATTTAATGTGATATACCATTGGGGCCCTCCTTAGCTGTGCGGTAAGATGCGCGGCTACAAAGCAAGACCATGCTGAGGGTGGCTGGGTTCGATTCCCGGTGCCGGTCTAGGCAATTTTCGGATTGGAAATTGTCTCGACTTCCCTGGGCATAAACGTATCATCGTGTTAGCCTCATGATATACGAATGCAAAAATGGTAACTTGGCTTAGAAACCTCGCAGTTAATAACTGTGGAAGTGCTTAATGAACACTAAGCTGTGAGGCGGCTCTGTCCCAGTGTGGGGATGTAATGCCAATAAGAAGAAGAAGATGTCATTGTTTTAAGCTTAATTTCTTCAAATGTCGTTTTACCCACACACTATGTCCATTTCACCCGCATACTTTACCGGCATTTTTTTATCCTGATTTTCATTGTCATAAAAATCACAAAATCTAATTCTTTTCCACTAAGGGTCTGTCTCATTTGGAGAATTAAACTTAAAAGTGACAGTTCGAAAATTAGCAAATAACCCGGTAATAAGAATGGCTGGTGCTGCCCAGCAATTCCAATAAGACATCGATGCAAAATGATTCGATATCTGTCAAAAGTAATTTTGCTCTGCGAGCAGGGTTATTTGATAATTATTGAAATGTCATTTTTAAGTTTAATTTCAGTTTAATTATCCAAATGAGACAGACCCTAAATTGACCTCAAGCCATCGTAGTGCTTCAGTTTAAGATTCACGTAAATTCTATGTGAAAATGACGCGATTCCTTAAGGTGTCCATATTACCCCCAGCCCCTACAGTTCTATCAATTTCTCGATTTTCAAATTGTTCAAAGCTTAAGAATGATGTTTTTATTTGGCATCATTCATTTGGGATTTCAGTTGATCACTCCATACACATAGTTGGACCCCTTGGCAACCCGGTGACAGCGGAATTTCAAAACGTCAGTTTCATTCCAAGTGTGGGTGGGCTCGAAAGCAAAAACGATACAATCGTAAACATTACACCACCACCCACCCAATTGTTATGCCAAACACCGTGTAGCATAGCCAACCACCCATTTTTGATAGAAATTGCTCTCTACGCACACAAAAACACTCCCAGGCTGTTGGCGGTATGCCGACCGAAGCGTACGCGTGTGAATGAATTGAGTTTAGGATAGCGCAGCAAAGAGGAACTCTGGAAACGTTTGCTTATGGGCGGACGACGGAGCGACCGATTTTATGTTGTTGATAACCGCATCGTCCGCCCCAGTCAAACGTGTTTGTAATGCCTGTCCCGTACAGCCTTAGATTGTGGTAGGAGTTAAACAAGTTTTTCCTCAATACTAGGGTGTCTCAATATTGGAAACACTGTGCAGCTTATCCTAATACTTGGCTCTCAATAGAAGATAGTATAGTTTACTGTCCCTATGTAATAGGAATCCAAGGAATCCAGGAACCAATCAGTGAATGGTAGATTTTAATACAGTTCCCGAGTGTTGATACAGTAAAGTCTGAGCCGTCCAAATTTCATGAATTACCTGACTGAAAATTAATAGACATTGCATATATTTTCTTTGTGTAACTTTGAAACACTTCTAAGTGTTTGCCAAAAATCATTAAACACGTTGAACTTATTTGGAAAATAGACTTTGCTTAATAACACTCCGACCGTCTAACCATTTGAGACACCCTACCAAACATGTAAGCAGCAGCAACTAATAGACGATGTCGTCGTGCCAGGGTATGCAGGTACATTGGCTACATCGCTACATCGCGGCACGGTTCGGTCGATGCCCAACACTACGGAGCAAGCAAGGAGAAGACGTTTTGCTTTCGTTCGCTCAAGTTGTGTTGAAGCGCAGTCAGTTCGCCTCGCAGTGAATGAGAAAAGCTTAAAAACAGAGCTCTCAATTCCGTCTCGGTCTCGGCAAGTTGCGGAACGGGGAAGGATCCCTACAGCCAGTGCTAGAAGAAAAGATGTGCGACGTCGTCGTCGGTGGCGTTTAAAATTCTGTGGAAAATTTTGGTGTGTTTTGAGGACATCGGTTCTACTGTCGGGAACGGGTGCAAGAGCTATCCTGCATCCCGGATTGCGGAGGTTTGCTATCGAGTCCGGTCCCGATCTGCGGCGATTGAGAATTGTTCCAGCTAATGTCATAACAACGAATGTGGGTAACCAGGCTTTAGTGGTGGAATTTGTTTATCCGTGGCAGTAATGGCAGAAAGTGGATGAGTGAAAAAATATGTCGTCATTATGGAAAAAGCAAAATATGTGTTTGTTGGGAGTGAAACTAAATCAACCTGAATGGGAAACTCGTTCTATGTGCAGCGGTGTTTCGTGTAATACCTATTTTGGTTTCGAAATTCCGAGAAAATTATTTGTCTCGTTTGTTTATGTTCCGCCCGATGGGCGAAAATTCTACATTGGAAATTTATAAAGGTAAGTTCGTGTGTTGTTAACATGAGCCGCGTAGCATATAATTTTGATAATATTCCGGAAAATTTGGGATAACATAGGCGATTGCACAGAACAGTATTGTCCGCCCATCATCATAATGTATCAGATTACTCTATTGGAAAGTTGACGATGGTGATGACGGACGAGGTGCAGCTGCACTTGTCCAGCTCGTGTATCGATCGGAGTGATGGAAATTTACATTATTCTGAAGCATGGGTTAGTCGCTTTTCAAATTTTTGAAGGGGATTACAGAACAGATTATAGTGCCTAAGAACGTTGAATGATGCCTTGCTCATTTGTAAAACTTTGTTTAGATAGGAGGATTGATTATTATATGTATTAAAATCGTGAGTAGATCGATAGCGCCTACCCGATCAGTACTAAATTTTGGAAACTACTGAATTTTGAAAACCAAAATCAGATCGGGTAGGCACTATCGATCTACTCACGATTTTAATACATATCATAATCAATCCTTCCATATAAACAAAATTTTACGAATGAGCAAGGCATCATTCAACGTTCTTCTGAGAGTGTATAATTGAAGATGAATCAAATTTTATATACGTTTACGTTATTTATTTTCATAATCGCATTTTCCACAATCAGAAATCGGTTTTAGTATCCCTACGTGGCTATAAAGCAAGACCATGCTGATGGTGGCTGGGTTCGATTCCCGGTGCCGGTCTGGGAAATTTTCGGTTTGGAAATTGTCTCGACTTCCCTGGGCATAAAAGTATCATCGAGCAAAATGATCGATTCGCAATCACTACATTCTTTCCGTTTTTTAAATATAATGTTAAAGCACTGCCTTTTACGGCGATTTTTGACGTAGCACAACGTCTTAATTTTCGACATTCGGGTTTCGCGGTGCGAATATGTTTTTTAAGCTAGATTAGAACGGGGGACTCCAGTAAGCCTTGCGAGCAAAGGCGTAGAGTTGCCAATCCGGAGTTGGCGAGTTTGATTCTCGATCCTGATGTTTTCTCGACTCCCTGAGCATAGTGTATGAATAGTGATGAACTTTTAAAATAAAAATAAGTTAAAAATCATTTTAATAAAGATTAAAAAAAAGCATAGTGTACACATTGTACTTGTCACACAACATACATGTGGAATTGAAAATTATATCATCCCTAAATTACCGTTCGTTGCGCTCACTCTCTCTCATTCAAACCATAATCTCTCTACCATGAACTTGAGATCTATTGAACTCTCTCGTTAATACTCAAGAGGCAGCGCAAAGGACCGGTCCTATTGCTATCGCGTTTTATGAATATATGGTGAAGATCATACCGATTTCTGAATCTCGAGTCCCCGGTATTTTCGTCGAAAAACAACGGTTTCGACAATAATTGGGGGCTCGTCCGGGATCAGAATACTTGCAAGTGCGTTAAATTCTAGAATATCCATAGCGTGTAGGCCAGGGTTTGCAGAAATCGCTCTCAATAGATAACGAACAACGATAAAAAGGCACAAACCTCTTCGAATCATAACAAGCCATGAAAACAAAACTATCGCACTTGTATACAAGTAGAAAAAAAACTGATTCGGATAGGCGTCCACCGATGGGGTTTAATAAAACGCTTTGTTCTCTCTCATTTTATGTTGGGGACCATATTTTTTTCGCACAGCTGTGTAAAACAAGTCAAAAAGCAACATCAGTACCCCCGCAATTAAGGGTAAATAAAAGAAATTTATCATGGGTTGTAGCCCCCCGAATCAGTTCATTATCGTAACAGCTACCGAAAAACGTCTCTCACGGTATGCTACATATCGAGAGTGTATACAGACATGATACTTACTTATGGATCCTCCGGTGGTGCAAAGGGCCGACTTGATAGATCTCCATCCTGAGTGTTGTCCAGCTATCGCTTTAACCTGTTGCCAGGTTAGATTTCGGTCGACTTATATTATTTTTTTATTGAGGCTTCGCCGCCATGAGCCTCTGGCTCTGCCTCTGCTGTTATGTCCCGCTGGGTTCCAGTCTAATGCTTGTTTACAGATTTCGTTTCCGCTCCTACGAAGAGTGTGGCCGACCCAGCCCCACTTCCGATACCGAATTTCTGTTGCTAATTGCTATCGGCCTCTGGTGACAACGACGATGGAGCTCGTTGTTTGTGATCCAGTTGTGAGGCCACCAGGCCCGAATTATATGCCGCAGGCATCTGTTGATGAGCACCTGCAGCCGTTGAGTGTTCTCCACTGATACACGCTCTGTACTCTGCCTCGATGAGGCCGATGATTTTCTCAGGAACCCCCTTGCGTCTCAAAGCGCCCCACATATTCTCGTGATTGAGACGGTCGAAAGCTTTTTCGTAGTCAATGAATACCAAGTAAAGGGACTCTTGGAATTCGTTGACCTGCTCCAGAATGATACGGAGCGTGACAATATGGTCCACGCAGGATCTTCCGGCACGGAATCCGACCCGCTGCCGCTGGAGAGTCACATCGAACTTTTCCTGAATCCGGGCTAGGATTACTTTGCATAGAACTTTGAGAACGGTACACAGCAACATATCGCACACAGTCATGTTACCCTTTTTGGGCACCTTCAGTAAAATACCTTGCATCCAGTCGACCGGGGAAGTTGTGGTACGAAATAAACGATGCAGTAGTTGAGCGGCTGATATGCGATCGACCCCTGGTGCTTTATTTGATTTCATGCTTTGGATGGCTATTTTAATCTCTAACAGTGATGGAGTTTCGGTATTGACGCGTGTTATACGTCCGATCCTAGGCAGATCATGCTTTGGTGGTGGTTGCCTGGCCAGCACTTGAAAAAGTTGTTCGAAGTGCTCGAACCAGCGTTTCAGCTGGTCAGTTGGGTCGGTCAATAACCGATCATTCGCGTTTTTCACAGGCATCGTTGTATTCATCTTCGCCCCGCTTAAGCGTCGTGAAATATCGAAGAAAAGGCGAATGTCCCCGATTGCGTGAAACATGATAAGTGAGAGATTTTCTCATTCAATTTTGGATTCAAACCCTGGTGTAGACAGTGGTGAATTTGTCTAGTGATTTTCTAGTGGAAGAACCGTGAATAAAAGTTGTATAAAATACACTCTATTATTCACCATTTTGATCGCTGAAGATTAAGTAGACATAATAGCTATTGTTCCTGGTCTCATCGTTGAGGATTGAGACCGACACAGACAACAGGAATAGTTTTGTGTGATCTAGGGAACAAATTTCCAAATCAAAACAGAACTGCTACAGTGTTGAAGAGTGGACATAGTCCACTATAAAAGTGTTTTTGTGAAGCCATTGGAAACAAGCAATCTATACCACCGTTCTTTCCTCATCCGTTCACGATCAGCACTATGCCTGTAATAAACAACCCCAACGATGATACCTTTTGGCTGACTGACCAATTAAACTTCTCAAATGTTACTGCTGTGAATTTGAGTTCATTAGCTAAATGATATGTAGGCCGGTGTGTCGGAAATGTTGAAGAAGAAAGGTGAGACGCGTTACTACCTGGAACGCTTTGAAAGTATTCCTGTGAAATGAATTCGAATTTAAGGAAAACTGTGCGGTCGTCCACGAAAAGCTACGAGCGCGTAAGAAGCTTAGCGGCATATTTTAGAGTACTTTCTTGTCATGCGTGAAATCGGTGCAAAAACAGACCTGGATGTTAAAGCAACTTTGACGCACGCCGTCAACGAGATCAACGAAAACGGTTCTGTATGAATCAAAGTCGGTTGCAGAATTTCGTGTAAAGTTGAGACTCTATCACAGCTTAAAGGAGGCTAAATATGGGAGTTACTCCAAAGAATCACGTATTGTTGGTGGACGACATGGCAATAACTATCAGATGTGTTCCAGCAATGCGCGAATTTCAGGAGTGAAAACTCAAATAAATAAATCTGGCCCAAATGCACATGCGAAGCCGATAGTTTGCTATAGCTGCGGACAAACCGGCCATATCTCCGGTGACTTGTCCAAGGATTGCAATTCAGCAGCAACATCGTTGAAAGAAACATTCATGGATATAAAAGATAATTCAATCCCGACACGCGCATTTTTCGCTTCTGCATGATCGCTAGATTACAAAGCTGCATATTTCGGTAACCGGAGCAGAGAAGAAGAAGCTTGTTACGTTGAACGGTGCTGTCTGGACGATGGGCACTACTAGTGGATGACGCGGTATTGCGGATGGCTTTCGACGTTCTCGCTGCGAAGGAAATGCTCATGAAATAATTTTAGGAAGAAGGTGTAAACCCAACACCGAAACGTCGGCGATGATTAGATAGACATCATTCAGCTTCCCTCCAAAGACTGCATGCCGAAAAAAAAAACCCATTCCGTTTAGGAAGAAATCTACTCTGCTATGCTTTCGCCAAATCATTGCAATGATGCGAAATTCAAAGTGATGGACATTTTGCGCTGAGAATTGTAGTGGACGAAATTATTGACGAACGGTTAATGCACATTAAAGATCTCAAGGTACGCGAAAAAGTGGAACATCTAGAGGAGGAATATAGTCTTCAAAAATCGGAAAATGTGAAAGTGACACTAAAAACAGTGTTGAGGGATGAAACGTTAATAAGCAGATTAGTGAATGGATAAACGAATGGGATAATACGGAAAGCTCGTCGGAGTTCAGCAGTCTCATTGTCCTCGCACATAAAAAAGATGGCACTAGGCGGCTCTGTGTGGACTATCGTCGTCTAAATAGGGTGATTGTAAGGGACCAAGGTTTGAATCCAAAGGAGAATGAGAGAATCTCTCACTTATCATGTCTGTATACAGACCAGACCAGACCAGACTGTATATATACAGTACATATATATATATATATATATATATATACACCCAAAAAACAAATCTGACAAGAATTGTATAAAATCTGGGCATATACAATTCTGTAAGCTTTTTATACAAATATTGTATTAAAATAATACAAATCTGTATTATTTTAACCTTCGAGACTCGCGCCGTTGTAAAAAGTACAACAGGTCCGAAAAAAGCACGCTTCTCGTTCACAATACAGGCGGGACTGCGTGAGCGGTCCAGGATGAAGCGAGTCCCGGAAGGTTAATACAAAATTGTATTAAAATCTTCCGAAATTGTATATGCCAAATTATTATACAGTTTCTGTAAGGTTCTTATGCAGAATTGTATTAAAATCTGCCATCCGCTGGTTGGGTGATACACTCTCGATAGGTAGCATACCGCGAGAGACGTTTTTCGGTAGCTGTTACGATAATGAACTGATTCGGGGGGCTACAACCCTTGATAAATGTCTTTCAATAAGCTCCAATTGCGGGGGGCACCGGTTACGATTATTCTGATTCCCAACATAAAATGTACGAGAACAAAGCGTTTTATCAAACCCCATCGGTGGGGGCCACCTATCCGAATCAGTTTTTTTTTTCAACTTGTAAACAAGTGCGATAGTTTTGTTCTCGTGGCTTGTTATGATTCAAAGAGGTTGTTGCCTCTCTTTTATCGTTGTTCGTTATCTATTGAGAGCGATTTCTGCAAACCCTGTAACCCCATTCCATTAATTGAGGACATTTTGGATGAGTTGCATTCTGCCAGATTTGCCTCGATCTGGAAAATGGGTTCCTCCATATTCCAGTGGATAAGGATACCCTAGCAGCACACATGTTCCACATAGGTTACTGAAACTCATATCCCAGTCAACACAAGATCGTATATAATGTCATATAAGATGCTAAAGTGGAGGCGATATACGTACTTCCCCATACAACTTGTACGTATATGGCCTCCACTTTAGCATCTTATGTGGCATCATATACGACTTTGTGTTGACTGGGATGCGACCAGATTTAGTCACAATCAAGTTGCTGCAACCATGTTTGCCTGTCTTGTCTAATTGGTCTAATTATTTAACCCACGGTATTTCAACGCAACGTCAATGATATATTCCGTGAGTTGATAGATAGGAAGGTCGTCATTGGGTCGTATGAATAAAAAGTAGTAAGTTCGAGTTTACTACATTTTGTGTAGTAAACGTCACTTGTGGAACATGTTCCTATGAATAAAAGAGACTTTACTACACTACAATTTTCGAACATACTACAAACAACTGATTCGGTATGAATAAAAGAAGAGTTTACTACTGATTTCTTGTAGTCTGCTCAAGACGTTGCTACTCATGTTTCAAATGCAGATTATTCACCAGAATCGAAGCGAATCGGCTTTGTTCTTGAAAATATAAATCCAATTTAAGGAAAACAAACAAAACAGACATGTCTTTTGTTAATTAGCTGCGAAAAAATGATGAAATCATCATCGTCATCATGGGGTCTATTTTGTTTTGACGTTTCTGCATGTTGTAAATGGTTGTAATCTGTAGTAAAGGCTAAGTTCGAATGTAGCATATGCCACAAGTTCGATTTTTTTTATTCATATCAAACTTGTAGTTTTCTCTGTGGAATTTATTTTTTAGTAGATACTACAAGCGTTGAGTTTTGCTAATTTTTATTCATACGACCCAATCGACGACTTTCTCATTCCGGCTGCCGACGAACAAGAAGCTTTGGAAAAATGGCGCATGGTTTTGGTTACCACATGCATAAATGGACTACTGATTAAGTGGAAGAAATATCAGTTCTTGTGTCGAAGAATTTCCTGTCTGGGATACGACATCAGTGAAGACATCATCGGAGAAAACTACTGCTGCATACAAAATATATGTCTTAAATCCTTCTAAAATAAAAGTTCTTAGGTGAATTGCGATTCAACTGTATTTCACACGTTTTTCACAGGCGAACTCCTAACGCGCTTCCTTCCTGAAATTGATGAAACGTCATTTGGCCTCATACTTCAGAAGGCACATGCTATGATACAACATAAAGCGTCGCCGTAGGTGATTGATATTTCGAGCGTCATATACTAAAGTGGTTGTATACTAGCGCCTCTACATGAGGAATCACGCATTGTTATCCATGTACGATGTTTTTTAATTAAGTGTTACGTCTGTTTGACTGTGTTATCATGATCTGATTAGTCAAGGCCAAAGCACTACCAGTACACTGGATGTACAGGATCATATGTTTCGAATCAAAACAAACACGATGCTACGCACACCAACATGTTCAATGACAGATGGAACTGGGAATGTTTTTTTTTACTCAGGGTTGGCACTGACCCAGGTTTCAAAACGAATTCGACATAAGTAGGGTAACGGTACCAATGGTGGTGCTATCCATTGATTTCATATGAGACTCGCCACTATTGGTACATTTGCACTACTATAGGTGCAAGGGAGTCTATTTTATTAAGGAAAATCATTGTTTTCAATAGTTTTTCAAGCGAAATCTTAGGATAAATTGCATTTAACAGAACATTTAAAGCACGACGCATCAACTAAAATCATCGTGAAGTGTATAATTATGATAAATCTCATTAAAACCCCACTACCGCCACTATTGGTGCTACCTCCACTAAGGGTACGGTTACCCTAACTATAAAATAATTTCGCTTATGTGATAGATTTCTAAATATCCTTTTAATCCCTTGAAAACAAAAAAGGCTCTTTCCGCGGCACCCAGGACAAAGTCTATCATAGGATAGAAATGTGCGATCACCACTCAAATTCATTATAAATGTTCCGATAACTTAGTTTTCACTGTGAATGTGGAAGTACAAATACGAGGTTTCATAGCCAGGTTAGCCTTTCTGTATTCGTATATCATGAGCCTAACACGATGATACTCTTTGCGTAGGAAATGCAAAAGTTTCCAAAAATAATTTTTAAATTGCGGTGTAACTTTGTTTTTGGAGTAGGGGGAGATCCCCCAGCGCCGGAGACCTCCCAATACCGGACACTTCTAAAAACGGCACTTGCAGAGATCCCTCCGTCATCTTATGTAGTACAAAAGAAAGCTATTGAAAAGTCCTTTACCTGCATGGATTATCAGATCCCCATGTTGTAAACTTTGAACAAAATTTTAAGTTGAACAAAAATGTCAAAAAATTTCAGGTTTGCCTTATTTTAGAAGGTTTGAATCAACAATAATAAAATCAATGGAATGAATTCTGATTATGTCGAGATGGTCAATATTAGTCATATTTCAAATAGCGATCATGATTTGTTGGATATACAATGTATCTATGGTGCAAAATCAATTTCCTTATTCAGTAGCCGTCCCCCGGGTTCGGACAGTGAGGTTTTCATGTGATGAAATAGCCATTCTTTGTACCTGTTTGGTTTAACTTACTACAATTCAATTGTTTTTTCTTACTGATGTATCAGAAAGCCACAGAAATAAGCAGAAACATAAATTGAAGATGTCATTGAAAATGGGGGGTATTTTGAGTAGGATGTAAGAAATTGAACTGGAGAGTCAAATAAGCTATACTAACACCTGTTATTATCTACAACGTGAAGCAAGTAAACAATATTACTATTCTAAATGATGTCTTTACTCATCTAATAGAGACTTGGTCATATTTGAACATGATGAAAAAGTGTCCGGTACTCGGGGACACTTTTTTGAACCGTGAAAATTTTCACCAAAATTCATCATCAAAAAACATCGTCCTAAAACGAGGTCAAATGATCAAATACTGTTTGTATGAATCTTTAATGATCATATTTTGTGTATGTGGTGTACAAGTAAACATAATCCGGATAATAAGAGAGTTGTTCGATAGATGGCTTATGTGTCCGGCACTGGGGAATCTCCCCCTACCATTTTAAGATATTTTCTACTACTCAACGTCTGTTTTAGGGATGAAGAAATACAACTGAATTAAGTTCAATTTAAATAACAATTCTGTACTTGTTGACTATTACTAACCATCATAAACGATATGTTTCAGACTTGAAACAAAAGAGTTTTTTTTTATAATTTTATTGTAAAAAAAAGACTGAACACTTAACACCTAGCATGAGACAACGGACACATAACACCCAATGTACCAGAGGGGAATTTTTCGATCACAAAAAGTTTCCTCCTTACCGGGGCGGGAATCGAATCCACTCTCCGTAGCACATGCGTCTAGACTATTGACGTTGGTAACCGCACGGCCACGGAGCCCCAAAATACGTAAACATTTTTAAAAGTGAACAAAGGATAATCAATAGATGAGTTTCAAAAGACTTAATAGTTTCACCTTTGTCTTGCTGATTGATTAAGGTGATTATAGAATGAAGCCCGTGGTGAATTTCAAACTCACCACTCGTTTATCTACACACATTTCGGAAAGCCCAAATCTGGCGTAATAGGTTTCGTACAGTGCCGAAACTCAAATTATGATTGTTCAGCATAACTAAGCAAACGATCTACCATTATTTCAGCCCCATACGCGTTATGGTTCTTTCATCTCGTGCGCTTTAAAAAAATATTGAAAAATCACGTGGTTTACAAAATGGCCGATTTCTGGCTTTATTCTATAATCACCTTAAATGTTTCATTGCAAAATTTAAGGTTTTTGAAAAATTTAAATTTCAGATTCAGTATACACGACACCATTGTCCCTACTCACTGTGCCAAAATTATATCATGGTTCCAGTTGAAAATCGAATTTCGAACTCGCGAAAACCGATTCTATTCACTTTCAACTTATAGCGCATCATTGCGCAACTAGTGCACATTGTCAAACTATTACACACATATCATGTTTGTTCTTGATGATTGCTGAATCCGTGCTATGTTTCTGTAGACTGCCTGTCATTGAACTTGCAAGTTAAATCTACTCTGATTACGTTAAACCAAGCACATAAAAATAACCGTGATCCGTCATATCAAAATTAGCGACAAACCCATCTGAACACGCGATAAGAACAAGCCTTGTCAATGCACACAAAGAAAATGTTATCAATTTTACTGCACTGATAATCAAGTTGGTGACGGTGTCTATACCGCATTCAATATTTGTTTCGGCAGCACTCACATTGAGCTTGCTGATGTCTAATCGCCTTTCTCTTTCAAGTGCATTAGGGAGGATAAGATTTGTTCTCATCGGGAATCGTTTTCCGATGCAAACAAATCATATCCTTCTTATGCGCTTGAAATAGAAAGATGATTTAAAAACGTCAGCAAGCTCTATAGGGTCGGTTCCTTCATCAGTGCTGCCGCCTAGAAAACACTTGAGAAAAAGTAGAAAAATTAAAATTTTACAATTAAAATTTTACATGACATGATATAGGAAATGAGAATTAAAATGCCTCTAAAACGCTATGAAACTTTTTCAGTTAAACAACTTTTGGTCTGTGGGGTAAAAAATTCAACAATCTTGAGAATTAGCTGCTTTTTATAAATGGTATATACCGCTTAGTTATTTTATCGGCAATTTTTTTCCACAAAGAATATTGTGGCCGAACTTTGCTTAATGTTAAAACAGGAAGGAAGGGAAGGAAAGGAAAGCCTAATTCTTGTACGAAAAAAACGTAAAAGAATTTTTAGGTCTCTGGGATTGGAAAACCCAGAGAAATATTTTACGTATTTAGTTATTGTTATTTTCATAATTGTTTTGAATTCTGTGATAGTCTTGCACACACCTTTTTCGAATTTCGGCAGTTTTAATTAGAGGTCTTTTCGTTATTCCTTGGCAGCAGGGGCATGCACGTTAGCTTTCCCGACAAAATTGGTGCTTTATTTCGAAATTAGCTGAATTTGTTACAGTAAGATGGACGTGAGAACAGTTCTCTTGTCTGCTTGTACAGGATCAAACAGTAGTCCATATGAGGTGTCATTCAAGAAGCACAACCAGTAACTGGGAGGAGATTTCACACTTACAGTATGTTCCATTGTAATACACGGATATCCAGATCCATCCAAAAACATCCTAGACCGGACCGAGAATCGAACTCGCTACCTCCGGATTGAAAATCCTATGCCTTTACTCGCAAGGCTAACTGGAGACGCCAAGAAATGTAAAGACTTCGAAACGAAAACATTTTAACATAATAAAAATCAAAAATGTATAAACTAATGATCACTTTCAAATAAACGGTTAATTTTATGTTGGACAAACTATGAAGTATTAATTGAGGTTTGAGGCTTAAAAAATCAGGAGTTGAATTTGAATATCAACGGATCGACGTGTATACAACTAATACATTGTAGCTCAGAAAAAGGTGTTCTTTTGAACACATTTCTTCTGACACAACATGAAACCAGCCATGATTTTGTAAAAATATCTAGGACTAGTCATCTCAGGATTTAAAATCAGACTGATTTGTAGTAGAATTAAAAATGTTATTGCTGTTTATGTGAAGAATTGCAAATAGACTACGGAATCTGAGGCTCCAAAGAAAGCCTTGAATGCTTCAAGTTCTTTGGGACTTCATATGAATTTGACAAGAAATGATGAAAAATCGTTAAAATGAAGCTTTGGGTCACCAAAACCAATTAATTGGAAGTTGATCTATAGAGTGCGGTGCTCAAATAGTTCAGTATGTGACATTTGTATCACGAAGCATACGAGCAAGGCTGAGTAGGTAATTAGAGCTAGCCACAAATAGGGGAACTGTTCCGTTTTCCATCTCACAGAACGTATATTCAATTCATCGCAATACAATACAGCACCAATTTCGTCGCCTTTTTTTTGCTAACATGCGTGCTCACTGCTGGAGAAATCACAAAAATAAGAAACGAATCAAATTTCTTTTCATTGCTTTGTTTTTCGTGGGATGAATATCGGAAAAAACTCCGCTTTCCACACAAAAACGTGGTTAATTTTTATTTATAACAGATTTTCCGTAAGGAGCTTAGAAGCTGTTCATTAGAAGAAAAGAAGAGTCGATCTGTTTTTATCGTGACGTTCACTGTTGGTCAATAGACATAGTAAAGTTTGTATGGCGGAGTAAACTGCAACTTTTCCTTCCCCAGTTTACTCGCCAAGCTTGAGTAAACACGAAGATGCTATTACACTTACGCTGTATTAACACGGAGCATTCATCAGATAGGCGATAGTGATGATGATTAGAACTAATAAACAACCAGGAAAGCTTCGAGTTGGTGTGAGCCGCTGCTCCGTGCCGTTGCTGCGACGTTTATTGTAGTCGCGAGGGCCACCACTGCACTGGCTGCAGTGTTGCTTGATCTCACTTCGGGACTCGGGTACCCCTTTGATGCGTGTGCGCTTTGAGATCAATGCCAACCAAGCAAAGATTTATTATTTATTGTTTACAATTCACAGACTGCGAGGTGCAGTCGGGAAGCGTGTAATGAGGTTCATAATATCGATTCCCGCGTCGGTTGGTGATACAAATGCTTTTGTAGTACAGATCACATTTGTAATGCTGATGAGGTGGTAATAAAATTCGAGGATATATGTTTGTAATGCGTGCACCTTTGATTAGTTGTCCGTCCTGCAGGAAGTGCTACAAGCAAATGCCTTTTTCTCTTCTCGTGGCTCAGCATCTTCTCGATGGCGCCGTATTTAGCATTCGGCTAACCAACCAGCAAATGGCACAATGTTCTGAATAAAAACCTTACTGAAACTGTATAAAACTTTGGGAGATTCAAATACAATTGAAATGTTACAATTTTGTATTATGTTATTACTGTACCTTTTAACTTTTTAGTTAACTTTTTTTTGCCTTTCTCGTATACAAAGTATACGTAAAGGCTAGATGATCACTCCAAAACCAAACTTTTGATAGCAGGCTGGGAGATACTTAGTGTTATATACCAATCGACTCAACTCGACAAATTGAGATGATGTCTGTATGTGTGTATGTGTGTGTTTTTTATACAGAGGGCAAAGTATGTGTGTGTATATGTTTGTGTGTGTGTATCTGTACAAAAATGTGAGGCACACTTTTCGGTACTTAGTTGTTTCCTATTGAAAATAAGCTCGATCGGCAATTGCGTTCAAGAGTTATTGAAAAAACGTTGTTTTTTGTCAAGGGTCTCCTTGGGAAAAAATCCAAATAAAAAAAAAATCTAAGGACTGCTGCAATGCATTTCAAATGACCGCAAAGAGATATAAATTCAATGAAAATCACCCCCCCCCCCCCCTCAAGTGCTCTCTTATACGTTTTTATAATTTTCATAATACACCAGAAACGCTAGGTGGATTAATCTGTTTTTTTTTTTGTTAAAACCATAAATAATTGTATATGTTAAGATTTTATACAATAATAAATCTGTGCAGGAGTTCATTAAATTCACTCACCTAATCGATTTTGACAGTTTAGCTGGGTATTTGCTGTTACAAAAATTCATTTTGCGTTATACGACCCGCTCAGTGGGCAAGACCATGCTGAGGGTGGCTGGGTTCGATTCCCGGTGCCGGTCTAGGCAATTTTCGGATTGGAAATTGTCTCGACTTCCCTGGGCATAAAAGTATCATCGTGCTAGCCTCATGATATACAAATGCAAAAATGGTAACCTGGCTTAGAAACCTCGCAGATAATAACTGTGGAAGTGCTTAATGAACACTAAGCTGCGAGGCGGCTCTGTCCCAGTAAGGGGATTTAATGTCAATAAGAAGTAGAAGAAGAAGAAGACCCGCTCAAACGTCAGAATCACTTGGGGAATTTCATTTTGCGTTGGCCTATTGTAATATTGGTTGATTGAGTGTGTCGATACCAAAGAGGTCTAAAAACCCTCCTTGAATTGAATTATATTGCAATTGAAATATGAACCAAGTAAGTACTGAAACAAGATCAAATCAAAATTTTGCATAAAAAAAATCATGAAATTAGAACCGATGCTGCAATTAGGAAGAAAAGCAATAAATTCTTTACGTAGAATAGGTTTTCTCCTTAATTGCTTCAAAAGTGGGTTTTAGAATTTGTATGCAACATTCCATATTATAAACTTATTGAGTCGTGTTTCTCCAGTAAGCGGATCGGCCGGTCGTCGAAATTTAGTTTTGCTTTGTGCGGAAAGCAAAACGATCGGCCGGTCGCCGTTATTTTGTTCTGCTTTGTGCGGGTGAGTCGTCGTAAGTTAGTTCCTTGTCCAGTCGTGTTTCTCCAGTAAGCGAGTTTGCAGTAGCCATCAAGCAAGTAAAGTGCAGTGCCTGTTTCAGAGGTAAGTGCGATCTTCAATTATTTGAAGTAGCTATCTGGCAAGTAAATACAAAATACTGCGCGTCCGTTCGGTCGTCCAAACGTTTCTCCTCCGTTTTCATATGCCACCGGACGTGCATGGTTTAACATTTTTCTTGTGGCGAGACAGCGAATTAGTGTTATTTTCCTTCCCATAGATCGCATCACTTACCGAAGTGAATCAAGAGAAATTATCCTTTGTAACTAAAACGATATCCTATCTCAAGACAATCGGGCAGATGCAGAGGTATACTCGGTCTCTAGTAGCAACGAGGGTCAACTAACAATCCTTCCCTTCCTATATGATTGTAAGGACGTGGCCGGCGCCGTTATTGACCGAATTTCCAAAGGAAATTAATCTAAATTTCCAAAAGCGATTAATCCGAATTTCAAAAGGAAACTCATCCTAATGAAATTCATTCGAATTTTCAAAAGAAGTTCATCCGAATTTCCAAAAGAAATTCATCCGAATTTCCAAAATAAACTCATCCTAATGAAATTCATCCGAATTTCCAAAGCAAATTCATCTGAATTTCCAAAGCAAATTCATCCGAATTTCCAAAGCAAATTCATCCGAATTTCCAAAGGAAATTCATCCGAATTTCCAAAGGAAATTCATCCGAATTTCCAAAGGAAATTCATCCGAATTTCCCGAGGAAATTCATCCGACTTTCCCGAGGAAATTCATCCGAATTTCCAGAGGAAATTCATCCGAATTTCCAGAGGAAATTCATCCAATTTCAGAGGAAATTCATCCGAATTTCAGAGGAAATTCATCCGATTTCAGAGGAAATTCATCCGATTCAGAGGAAATTCATCCGAATTCCAGAGGAAATTCATCCAATTCAGAGGAAATTCATCCAATTCAAAGCAAATTCATCTGAATTTCCAAAGCAAATTCATCCGAATTTCCAAAGCAAATTCATCCGAATTTCCAAAGGAAATTCATCCGAATTTCCCGAGGAAATTCATCCGACTTTCCCGAGGAAATTCATCCGAATTTCCAGAGGAAATTCATCCGAATTTCCAGAGGAAATTCATCCGATTTCAGAGGAAATTCATCCGATTTCCAGAGGAAATTCATCCGAATTTCCAGAGGAAATTCATCCAATTTCCAGAGAAATTCATCCAATTTCCAGAGGAAATTCATCAATTTCCAGAGGAAATTCATCCAATTCAGAGGAAATTCATCCGACTTCCAGAGGAAATTCATCCGAATTTCAGAGGAAATTCATCCGATTCAGAGGAAATTCATCCGAATTTCAGAGGAAATTCATCCGAATTTCCAGAGGAAATTCATCCAATTCAGAGGAAATTCATCCGAATTCAGAGGAAATTCATCCGAATTTCAGAGGAAATTCATCCGATTTCCAGAGGAAATTCATCCGAATTCAGAGGAAATTCATCCGATTTCCAGAGGAAATTCATCCGAATTTCAGAGGAAATGCATCCGATTTCCAGAGGAAATTCATCCGAATTTCCAGAGGAAATTCATCCGATTTCAGAGGAAATTCATCCAATTTCCAGAGGAAATTCATCCGAATTTCAGAGAAATTCATCCGAATTCAGAGGAAATTCATCCGAATTCAGAGGAAATTCATCCGAATTCAGAGGAAATTCATCCAATTTCCAGAGGAAATTCATCCAATTCAGAGGAAATTCATCCGATTTCCAGAGGAAATTCATCCGATTTCAGAGGAAATTCATCCGAATTCAGAGGAAATTCATCCGAATTTCCAGAGGAAATTCATCCGAATTCAGAGGAAATTCATCCGAATTTCCAGAGGAAATTCATCCAATTCCAGGAAATTCATCCGATTCCAGGAAATTCATCCGAATTTCCAGGGAAATTCATCCGAATTTCCAGGGAAATTCATCCGAATTCAGGAAATTCATCCGAATTTCCAGGAAATTCATCCGAATTTCCAGGAAATTCATCCGAATATCGAATTTGGCTCTCTCTGGGGCAAAACAAAACACATCGTTTTGAATATGTAAGACTGAGAAAGCCAAAAATTGAAAAAATATTTTTAAATTTCTTAAAATCATGATCTAATGAACTTTTTTCTTGGGTATGTTATTGATATTGGCATCATTACTTTCGTGATAATGATTTGAACTGGCATATTTGTGCTATTTTATTTGCAAAACTAAATTACGTGTGCCAGTTCTTCATAAACCCAAACCCAACTTAATTCACCGATAGTGATGCTACCTTTTTCGCATTTAGTCGTTTTCGGAACTTTGTAGTACGAGAAAGGCAAATAGCGGTTCTCAACCTTTTTGTTGAGTGGTAGCCCTCCAGACGGGTATTCAGACTCTAGTTGAAATGCGCTTCTATTTCACCCCTTATGTATACTTGAAAATGCACCTGGAGTTAAGGTGGGAGAATTACTATTGAACTTTATCTGACTTCTATGTATACATAAAGGTATCTGAACTTTTCGATGTTCAGGAAAATTTATAATTCTGATTTTCAAAATCATTCGCGGGTATCTGTCTTCGTTTTGAATTTTTTCAATTAATTTAAAACTAAAAAGCCTTGAATATCAACAAAACAGTATATCCACCCGTTTATCAAATTCCATTCGAAATATCACACAGGGTGATTTTTTAAAGAATTCAGCCTAAAGAAAAGATCCTCAAGTAGTTTTCTGTGGATAATAAACAAAATCCATTTTCTGTTTTTCACGAATTCTTGTTTTCTATACGCTGTTCAGTAGAATAATTTAGAGTGTTATAATTTGTCTGAAAATGATAAATAAACGTTCAAAACTTGGAAGAATTTCTGCTCGAAAAACTTCCGTGGAAATTCAATTCAAATTCGAATGAATTTCCTCTGGAAATTTGAATGAATTTCCCTGAAATTTGATTAATTTCCTGAAATCCAAATTTCCAGGAAATTCATCCGAATTTCCAGGAAATTCATCCGAATTTCCAGGAAATTCATCCGAATTTCAGGAAATTCATCCAATTTCAGGGAAATTCATCCGAATTTCAGAAATTCATCCAATTTCAGGAAATTCATCCGAATTTCAGGGAAATTCATCCGATTTCCAGGAAATTCATCCGATTTCCAGGAAATTCATCCGATTTCCAGGGAAATTCATCCGATTTCCAGGAAATTCATCCGATTTCAGGGAAATTCATCCGATTTCAGGAAATTCATCCAATTTCCAGGGAAATTCATCCAATTCAGGAAATTCATCCGATTTCCAGGGAAATTCATCCAATTCCAGGAAATTCATCCGATTTCAGGGAAATTCATCCGATTTCCAGGAAATTCATCCGATTTCCAGGAAATTCATCCGATTTCCAGGAAATTCATCCGAATTCAGGGAAATTCATCCGATTTCCAGGGAAATTCATCCGATTCAGGGAAATTCATCCAATTCCAAGGGAAATTCATCCGAATCTCCAGGGGAAATTCATCCAAATTTCCAGGGTAAATTCATCCGAATTTCCAGGGGAAATTCATCCGAATTTCCAAGGGAAATTCATCCGAATTTCCAGAGGAAATTCATCCGCATTTCCAGGGGAAATTCATCCGAATTTCCAGAGGAAATTCATCCGCATTCCAGGGAAATTCATCCGATTTCAGGAAATTCATCCGATTTCAGGAAATTCATCCAATTTCCAAGGAAATTCATCCAATTTCAGGAAATTCATCCGATTTCCAGGAAATTCATCCGAATTTCAGGAAATTCATCCAATTCTAGGAAATTCATCCGATTTCCAGGGAAATTCATCCGAATTTCAGGAAATTCATCCGATTTCCAGGGAAATTCATCCGAATTTCAGGGAAATTCATCCCAATTCAGGGAAATTCATCCAATTCTAGGGAAATTCATCCGAATTTCCAGGGGAAATTCATCCGAATTTCCAGGGGAAATTCATCCGAATTTCCAGGGGAAATTCATCCGAATTTCCAGGAAAAATTCATCCGAATTTCCAGGAAAAATTCATCCGAATTTCCAGGAAAAATTCATCCGAAATTCCAGGGAAACTTCATCCGAATTTCCAGGGAAACTTCATCCGAATTTCCAGGGCAAATTCATCCGAATTTCCAGGGCAAATTCATCCGAATTTCCAGGGCAAATTCATCCGAATTTCCAGGGGAAATTCATCCAAATTTCCAGGGGAAATTCATCCGATTTTCCAGGGGAAATTCATCCGATTTTCCAGGCGAAATTCTTCCGACTTTCCAGGGGAAATTCATCCGATTTTCCAGTGGAAATTCATCCGAATTTCCAGGGGAAATTCATCCAAATTTCCTGGGGAAATTCGGATGAATTTGCAGGGGAAATTTATCCGAATTTCCTGGGAAAACTGATCCGAATTTCCTGGGGAAATTCATTCGAATTTCCAGGGGAAATTCATCCGAATTTCCAGGAGAAATTCATCCAAATTTCCATGGGAAGTTAATCCAAATTTCCAGGGGAAATTAATCCAAATTTCCAGGGGAAATTGATCCAAATTTCCAGGGGAAATTCATTCAAATTTCCAGAGGAAATTCATTCGAATTTGAATTGAAT
Organism: Armigeres subalbatus; assembly: GCF_024139115.2. NCBI lineage: Eukaryota > Metazoa > Arthropoda > Insecta > Diptera > Culicidae > Armigeres > Armigeres subalbatus. The sequence continues at coordinate 361,317,278 of NC_085140.1, read as the reverse complement.
TTCCCACGGAAGTTTATCCGAATTTCGAGCAGAAATTCTTCCAAGTTTTGAACGTTTATTTATCATTTTTCAGACAAATTATAACACTCTAAATTATTTTACTGAACAGCGTATAGAAAACAAGAATTCGTGAAAAACAGAAAAATGGATTTTGTTTATTATCCACAGAAAACTACTTGAGGATCTTTTCTTTAGGCTGAATTCTTTAAAAAAAATCACCCTGTGTGATATTTCGAATGGAATTTGATAAACGGGTGGATATACTGTTTTGTTGATATTCAAGGCTTTTTAGTTTTAAATTAATTGAAAAAATTCAAAACGAAGACAGATACCCGCGAATGATTTTGAAAATCAGAATTATAAATTTTCCTGAACATCGAAAAGTTCAGATACCTTTATGTATACATAGAAGTCAGATAAAAGTCCAACAGTAATTCTTGCACCTTAACTCCTGATGCATTTTCAAGTATATATAGGGGTGAAATAGAAGCGCATCAAAACTAGAGTCTGAATACCCGTCTGGAGGGCTACCACTCAACAAAAAGGTTGAGAACCGCTATTTGCCTTTCTCGTACTACAAAGTTCCGAAAACGACTAAATGCGAAAAAGGTAGCATCACTATCGGTGAATTAAGTTGGGTTTGGGTCTATGAAGAACTGGCACACGTTAATTAAGTTTTGCAAATAAAATAGCACAAATATGCCAATTCAAATCATAATCACAAAAGTAATGATGCCAATATCAATAACATACCCAAGAAAAAAAAGTTCATTAGATCATGATTTTAAGAAATTTAAAAATATTTTTTCAATTTTTTGGCTTTCTCAGTCTTACATATTCAAAACGATGTGTTTTGTTTTGCCCCAGAGAGAGCCAAAAAAATCCAGAACAAATCTTCCAGTCGATCTATCTGTTTAAATATTTTTTAAGATAATTAATTTGCGGAATCTCATAACAAGAACTAATATCCGTCTAAATTTGGCTTTTCAAAAATATTACTCATTTATCGCGCAAACGATTCTCATGGAACCTCAATCATCATGGAGCCAATATTTATGTCGACAGAAGCAGCTTACCCGTACTGTGCATAATATAACGATTTTGAACCTTATAATTATTCAAATTAAATCAGAGGGCGATATTGATGAGCAATAACTTCATCAGAATCGTCCTCTAATTACAGGGGGAAATATTATTCTTGGGAATCCAACTGTCGGTCTTTACTCCGTGCAAACGTAGTTTGCGAACAAACTGTTTGATCGTTGGTAGAAATTTATTTTCCTAGAAAGGATACATTTGCTCGAACAATATTTATGTGTGCAGCCGTCGAGAACCCTCAGCGCCGTATGCATTTTTAAATTAGATCAATCAGTTATTGAGCAAGTGAGGGGTAGTATATTTAATTTGCCTCGTACGCGATTCTTTTGCTATGTTAAACAGAAGTACCCACAGTACAGTTTCTCCATCCACAGTTGCTAAGTACTTACACAAACGTAGGCAAATCATTTACGTTGAATCAATCAAACATTTATCTTCAACATCTTGAACACATATAACTAGCAATAGCAGGCTACCTTATGGAAATTTACATATATCGTTTAAGTTTCCTTTTATAATTCAGGAATAAAAATATGTGACTTCACAATCACGATGGAAATTAAAAAATTAAGTGAATCTTGATTATGGACTCAACCAATCCCAATTCGTATGCTCGCATCCATACGGCAAACCATAATTTGCCAGTCAGTCAGTCAAGCAGCCAATCAGTTGGCCAGTCAATCATCCTGTAAAGTGCACCAACCAGCACTGCAATGCATCGGCGGAAAACAATCGATGCACGAGCTAATTTTCTTACGAAATCTGGGAAAATAAGGGTACCCATCCCATTACTTCCATTACTTCGCCTCACCTGGTTGCGTGCCAAACGATACGATCCAGTCGAAGATGCACGAACAACACGCGACGGATTTAATCGAAGGAAAATCGCCACCACAGGTCTCTTAATGATAGATTGTGAAGGTTTAATTGCTAAAACGAAAGGGAAAAGGTTTCACAATGCAGCAAAGTCTTGTAACGCGTGGGTAATCCATTTTTGCGATAAACAAACAGCGTTCAACGTCGAAGAGAAATGTGTTGATGAAAAAAAAATCTAAAACCGTTGAAAGCCATATCAATTTTTGCTGCGTTCAACGAAATCGATTTCCCGCTGTTTTGCAAAAGGAGTAATGAAATTGCATTTTATGCTAAATGCAGCGCTGTTGGTTGTCGTCAAAGTGCTACCGCGCGCGCGGCCGGTGTTTATAAAGAAACAGAAAGTCTCTCTCTGTCGGAACGACTCGTGACCGGAGCTGAGGATGAATTACAGAATGACCACAGCCAATAATGGGTATGTGGCACTGACTGATTGGAACTCATTCGCATAAGAAAGCAAACAAAGTGCAGTTATGTTCGCTGAAGGCATTTTTCTTATCGTTCACATGCCCAATAGGGCGTGGCAGACGCAACTCAACTCAAAACAAAGAGCTTATCGTCATTTTGTGATGCACCTATTTAACACAAATGCAATTTTGTCTTATACAAACTCAATTTCATTCAATCAATTCGAGGGAAAAAAAAGTTCAAATTACCTCATGTTTTAAATAGACAGCAATTTGTAACATTTTTCGTGCTGGCATTCCGTTAACTCCGTCCGTTCGAATGATTTCTAATGGGTGAGTCGATCTTATTGAAGACTTTTTTTCTCTACCTTGATACTAACATGACTTCAATGTGATTTTGTTGCTGCATATTAAAGTTATGATGGAAACGGTGTATGAATCCACAAATGCTTGTTTTGATAATTTATTGTCACACTAAAAGCCTGCCTTGTGCAATACAGGTACGACTACAACGGCAAACTTTCCATAATTTTTAGGTTGTAAAAAATATTTCCTTGCAAACGACAAACGTAGTATTGATGTTTGAACCGTAGTCTTATTTTATATATTGGTATGATTTCGCTGGGGAACGTGTATTTCAACAAGAAATTAATTTTTGTGCAGTTCTGATTTTTCCTGACACCCTAACGCGTATGCAGTTCGCTGCAATGACTGACTGCCTGAGCTGCGCGCTGTTTTCAGTTTTCACTAATTGAAGGATCAGATTACCGGATCGGTTGAAAGCGACTACAATGCGACAGCCAAAGGATAGGAATGTAACGTTGATAAAGTTGTCTGGTTAAACTTTTTTTCATTGGTTTTGCGCGAATGCAATGGAACGGGCACTGGACGAGGTTAATGTATCGAAGGGTTATAGCGAAATTTACGGAGCACTTAATTCCTTGGCTGAAGGTGCCCAGCAGCGATTATGTAAATGCTGCATGTTTGATTGATTCGTGTTTAATTGAGTTGTTAAATTAAGTTGGAACTTTAGCATCGAACAACTTTCGGTTGATTTGCTCACAAATAACCGACTTCGTTGTTGGATCAAAATTAATTCTGAACAGCAAAATAAGTTGTTTTGAATGAAGGTTATATTAGTATCTGAGTAAAGATTATTAGCTAAAAGATGATGACCAGCAAAAACCAATATAAATTATGACTGTATTCATTTGTAGCAACGCCGCCGAAACTTGTTCTATTGGATTGATTTTTGTTAACTAGGGCCCAGTTCTTCACTACCAAGGAAACAGTTTTAGCCTTTTTTGCACACTAAGTGTACGTAGAGGCTGTAGAATAACTCCATTACCAGTCCATTACTAAACTATTAATAGAAGGCTTAGTGTGTGTTCGCATTTTTTCAGGCGCTCATTCAAAACACATTAGGCTCGTGGAATGAAGGATTTCTTAAACAACAGATAATGAAGTTTTGTTGCTGAACAACCCGGCCTTTAGTTGGTTGAAGGTGGGTTAAGACTTCCGAGATTATTTTTTTTTGTGAAATCTCATGAATTTGGAGTAATAAAATATTTGAGAGTTTTCTAGCTTGAAAAACAATTCGCCCTACCATCATTTGATTTAAGTAGTTAGAGTGTTTTAATTAATTCGTATTAGAATGTTTTTGTCCTTCTTGTGCAACAAAACTGCATCGGAAGGCTAGCATTTCATTCCATAAACGAATTTTTATAACTTATTTATTTAACATTTCCATCTGGCTTGCAGCCTTAATAATTTCTTCTCTTATGATAAGGAAAAAATCCTGTTTGAGTTGACGTTGTTAGCCATGCTTAAATAAGCGCGAAAACCTCATCTTTTTTAAATCAATTTAGCATACAATAAACAAAGATAAACACAATATAGAGTTCTAATCGTCTAACAAAACATTACAGACGGTGATCATCACGGTAATAACTTTCTTCTAATTCTATTCTGAGGCAGGGTGGACGAGATGCCATTCAAATCGAACAGAGCGTTGAACCGAGCGTTCCGAGCCTCTTGAAAGGAGGCTTCCGAGCCTCTTGAAAGGAGGCTTCCGAGCCTCTTGAAAGGAGGCTTCCGAGCCTCTTGAAAGGAGGCTTCCGAGCCTCTTGAAAGGAGGCTTCCGAGCCTCTTGAAAGGAGGCTTCCGAGCCTCTTGGAAGGAGGCTTGAGCTCTTCTCTCTTGGAAGGAGGCTTCCGAGCCTCTTGAAAGGAGGCTTCGAGCCTCTTGAAGGAGGCTTCCAGGCCTCTTGGAAGGAGGCTTCCTGAGCCTCTTGGAAGGAGGCTTCTGAGCCTCTTGGAAGGAGGCTGAGCCTCTTGAAAGGAGTCTTCCGAGCCTCTTGAAAGGAGGCTTGGAGCCTCTTGGAAGGAGGCTTCTGAGCCTCTTGGAAGGAGGGCTGAGCCTCTTGGAAGGAGGCTTGAGGCCTTCTTGAAGGAGGCTTCCTGAGCCTCTTGGAAGGAGGCTCTGAGCCTCTTGGAAGGAGGCTCTGAGCCTCTTGGAAGGAGGCTTCCTGAGCCTCTTGGAAGGAGGCCTGAGCCTCTTGGAGGAGGCTTCCAGGCCTCTTGGAAGGAGGCTTCTGGAGCCTCTTGGAAGGAGGCTTCCCAGCCTCTTGGAAGGAGGCTTCCCAGCCTCTTGGAAGGAGGCTTCCCAGCCTCTTGGAAGGAGGCTCTGAGCCTCTTGGAAGGAGGCTTCCTGAGCCTCTTGGAAGGAGGCTTCCTGAGCCTCTTGGAAAAAGGGCTTCCAGGCCTCTTGGAAGGAGGCTTCCAGGCCTCTTGGAAGGAGGCTTCCGAGCCTCTTGGAAGGAGGCTTGAGCCTCTTGGAAGGAGGCTTCTGAGCCTCTTGGAAGGAGGCTTCTGAGCCTCTTGGAAGGAGGCTTCCGAGCCTCTTGGAAGGAGGCTTCTGAGCCTCTTGGAAGGAGGCTTCCTGAGCCTCTTGGAAGGAGGCCTGAGCCTCTTGGAAGGAGGCTTTGAGCCTCTTGGAGGAGGCTTCTGAGCCTCTTGGAAGGAGGCTTCTGAGCCTCTTGGAAGGAGGCTTCCAGGCCTCTTGGAAGGAGGCCTGAGCCTCTTGGAAGGAGGCTTCTGAGCCTCTTGGAAGGAGGCTCTGGAGCCTCTTGGAGGAGGCTTCCGAGGCCTCTTGAAGGAGGCTTCCTGAGGCCTCTTGGAAGGAGGCTTCTGAGCCTCTTGGAAGGAGGCTTCTGAGCCTCTTGGAAGGAGGCTTCCTGAGCCTTGGAAGGAGGCCTGAGCCTCTTGGAAGGAGGCTTCTGAGCCTCTTGGAAGGAGGCTTCTGAGCCTCTTGGAAGGAGGCTTCTGAGCCTCTTGGAAGGAGGCTTCCTGGAGCCTCTTGAAAGGAGGCTGGAGCCTCTTGGAAGGAGGCTTCCTGAGCCTCTTGGAAGGAGGCTCTGAGCCTCTTGAAAGGAGGCTCGAGCCTCTTGAAAGAAGGCTCTGAGCCTCTTGAAAGGAGGCTTCTGAGCCTCTTGAAAGGAGGCTGAGCCTCTTGAAAGGAGGCTTCTGGAGCCTCTTGAAGGAGGCTCTGAGGCCTCTTGAAAGGAGGCTTGAGCCTCTTGAAAGGAGGCTTGAGCCTCTTGAAAGGAGGCTTGAGCCTCTTGAAAGGAGGCTTCCTGAGCCTCTTGAAAGGAGGCTTCTGAGGCCTCTTGAAAGGAGGCTTCTGAGCCTCTTGAAGGAGGCTTGAGCCTCTTGAAAGGAGGCCTGAGCCTCTTGAAAGGAGGCTTCCTGAGCCTCTTGAAAGGAGGCCTGAGCCTCTTGAAGGAGGCTGAGCCTCTTGAAAGGAGGCTCTGAGCCTCTTGAAGGAGGCTTCTGAGCCTCTTGAAAGGAGGCTCTGAGCTCTTGAAAGGAGGCTTCCTGAGCCTCTTGAAAGGAGGCTTCCTGAGCCTCTTGAAAGGAGGCTCTGAGCCTCTTGAAAGGAGGCTCTGAGCCTCTTGAAAGGAGGCTCTGGCCTCTTGAAAGGAGGCTTCCTGAGCCTCTTGAAAGGAGGCTTCCGAGCCTCTTGAAAGGAGGCTTCTGAGCCTCTTGAAAGGAGGCCTGAGCCTCTTGAAAGGAGGCTTCCTGAGCCTCTTGAAAGGAGGCTTCTGAGCCCTCTTGAAAGGAGGCTTCCTGAGCCTCTTGAAGGAGGCTCTGAGCCTCTTGAAGGAGGCTTCCGGGCCTCTTGAAAGGAGGCTTCCGGGCCTCTTGAAAGGAGGGGCTCTGGGCCTCTTGAAAGGAGGCTGGAGCCTCTTGAAGGAGGCTTCCGAGCCCTCTTGAAAGAGGCCTGAGCCTCTTGAAGGGAGGCTGAGCCTCTTGAAGGAGGCTTCCGGAGCCTCTTGCAGAGGCCTGAGCCTCTTGCAAGGAGGCCTGAGCCTCTTGCAAGGAGGCTTCCAGGCCTCTTGCAAGGGAGGCCTGGAGCCTCTTGCAAGGAGGCTTCCGAGCCTCTTGCAAGGAGGCTTCCTGAGGCCTCTTGCAAGGAGGCCTGAGCCTCTTGCAAGGAGGCCTGAGCCTCTTGCAAGGAGGCTTGGAGCCTCTTGCAAGGAGGCTCTGAGCCCTCTTGCAAGGAGGCCTGAGCCTCTTGCAAGGAGGCTTCCGGGCCTCTTGCAAGGAGGCTTCCTGAGCCTCTTGCAAGGAGGCCTGAGCCTCTTGCAAGGAGGCTTCTGAGCCTCTTGCAAGGAGGCTTGAGCCTCTTGCAAGGAGGCTTCCTGAGCCTCTTGCAAGGAGGCTTCCGAGCCTCTTGCAAGGAGGCCTGAGCCTCTTGCAAGGAGGCTTCTGAGCCTCTTGCAAGGAGGCTTCCTGAGGCCTCTTGAAAGGAGGCTTCCTGAGGCCTCTTGAAAGGAGGCCTGAGCCTCTTGAAAGGAGGCCTGAGCCTCTTGAAGGAGGCTCTGAGCCTCTTGAAAGGAGGCTTCTGAGGCCTCTTGAAAGGGAGGCTCTGGAGCCTCTTGAAAGGAGGCTCTTTCGAGCTGCTTGGAAGTAGGCTTCTGAGACACTTGAAAGGAAACTTCTGAGACACTTGGAAGGAGGCTTCTTAGACACTTGGAAGGAGGCTTCGAAGACAATTTGAAGGAGGCTTCTAAGACACTTGGAAGGAGGTTTCTCAGACACTTGGAATTGGAAGGATACTTCTGAGACACTTAGAAGCAGGCTTCCAAGCATCTTGCAGCGAAGATTATAGATTTTAGTTCAGAAACATATTATTATATATAATTGAATATTATTCAATATTTTGTTTCAATCTGTTAGATTGAAGATTTTGAAAATTTATTTATTCGTCGTTTTGTCCTTATAATCTTTTGTCCGTGTCCCACAGCTTTTCCCATACACGAGGTAGGCAGGATTCAAAAATCTTTAATTCATTATGTCGATCAGTACAATACAAAATTTTAGAATTAAAAATTACTAAAATATTATCAACGATTTTTACTGAAACTGTAATACATCCGCCATTACGCATTTTTGTCCGAGGTACCCCCTGGAGCCAGCGAAGGTACTCCCGGGGGTACATGTACCCTAGGTTGAGAACGGCTCGCATATAGGACCTCTGCTATTCATATTATTCGTAAACTGTATTTCCCTCATTCTTAAGCATCTTAAAATTCTTATTTATGCGGACGATATGAAACTATTTATGGAAATCAAAAATACTACAACGAAAAACGCATTAAATTAATGATTTTGTGTGTGTTACATCTACGTGAAGTTAAACGATTTACAAAGAAGACTTCTATAAAAACATTCTTCATGCCTGCCGTATCCTAACGGAACTATCAATTCTATACTTTCGCCTCTAATTCTACCATGAACATGTACGTCTGAGTTTGGAAGATGATATTAGCATTTCCATATCATTGAAAAACACATATTTGATAAATGGTGAAACAAAAGCTTACTACAACAAAATGTCAACAAATGCAATTTGATCACTTTCAGTAGAAAACGGAGCACACCATTGATAACTGCAACTCTAAGAAATCAACCAGTAAAAAAAATGTGAAAGGGTAAGATATTTGGGTGTAATCTAAGATATTAAGCTAACCTTTACTGGCCATTACAACACTGTCCATTGAGCAACAAATAGGCTTAATTTTATTAAAAGATTTAGTTATAACTTTCAAAATCCTTATACAATTGAAACTTTGTACGTTGCGTATGTCAGATTATTTCTGGAATATTGTAGTATTGTATGGTCTCCGTATATGAAATAACATGATGATCGAATAGAATCAATTCAAAAGCAATTTATTTTATATGCCTCACGCAAATTAGGGTGGACAACATTCCCACTTCCGTCGTACCAGGCCCGATGTATGCTTATAGATATCCAATAATTGAAGACGCGTCGTGAGTTTGCCATGATCTCATTTGTGACCGCAATGACTATTGTCTTGTTTGAATTTTTACACTCCTACTTGGCAATTGAGAAATCGAAACCTATTTGCCACTAGTCATCATCGAACAAACTATGCAAAATTTAGTCCAATGAATCAAATGATGTCTGTTCACAGTATTGATTTAGCCATACTTCGTATGAGCCTAAGAAAATATTTGAGAAGTATTAGGGACAACAGAGCATAGTTAAAGTTTTTAATTAATTGCATATTATTCGGCAGTTCGGGCGTACGAAAATCATTTTTGTTGAATATCTTGGCTGTGCATATGCACAGCATATGTTTCGAAATTGACACATTGATATGAAATTTGCGAAAAAGAATCCACGTGTCTTGGAGGACTCAGAACCTCAACCTCCTACTCTCTAGATAGGTGTTACAACCCCTACACAACAAGACCACTTAAAGGTCACGTTTGCGGTAAAACCATCAGAATCCGATTACCAATCTCCACCGTGGTTAGCTCTTTTTTGCAAATTGAATATCTTTCGGATGCTTGATTTGCCCAATCTCCACATTTGCTTTACTGTTGTATATCCACAGCCAAGCGAGTGCACATTGTTTATTAAACGAGAGGATCGCACTCCATGCCCCCCAGCAAATGCACAGCCAAGATATTTAACAAAAAAATGGTTTTCGTACGGCCGAGTTGCCGAATAATATGCAATTAATTGTAATCAAGTGTCGGTCTTTCACCGTCATTAGTCGTCTGAGTACACGCGACCGTTTACGTAAAGGCAATCAAACTCATCAAATGCTTTAGCCAAGCAAGCCTTTGGCACAGCAGAGTGCGATTGAATTCGCATTCTATACCGTCCCGCCCAGTCCGTTGCTGGGGGGCATGGAGTGCGATCCTCTCGTTTAATAAACAATGTGCACTCGCTGGCTGTGGATATACAACAGTTAAGCAAAAGTGACTATTGGGCAAATCAAGCATCCGAGCGATATTCAATTTGCAAAAAAGAGCTAACCACGGTGGAGATTGGTAATCGGATTCTGATGGTTTTACCGCAAACGTGACCTTTAAGTGGTTTTGTTGTGCAGAGGTTATCACGCTTCTCTAGACAGTAAGAGGTTGAGGTTCTGAGTCCCTCCAAGACACGTGGATTCTTTTTCGCAAATTTCATATCAATTTGTCCATTTCGAAACATATGCTGTGCATATGCACAGCCAAGATATTTAACATAAAAGTTTTTTTATTTTGTCTACATTATGTTCGGCGAAACAAATAAATAAATAATGTATACAGCCTACAAAATGATATAATTCCATACGCTGACGCCCAGCAGAATAAACGACAACCACGCCCGCCGAGGATTTTAGATCTATAGTTTATGGTTTGAAAAGCACTTTTTATCACTGATGTAAAAAGAAACTCAACTAAAGGAAGTATCTGAAAATATGACATGTGCCATTCAGTAGACTTTGAAATGACTTTGCCAAACATTTTGATCAATTGGTGCAACTAAATGATAATGATATTTCATTCCATTTTAGCGTTATCTGCCCATGATCGCATATTTGTATCATTTGCATTTGGTTGATTTTCTAAATCATTTGTCAATTCTCTCCATAAACTGCATCATTTCCTGTTTACCACAGAAAAGCAAGACAGTTAAGCCTATTTTACTGTTATGGGATTCGATTCAGGGAATTGAGCTTTCTCAACGATTCACAGGCTTTCTACAAAATGAACAAAAATGCGAGTGTTACAAATATGCGATCATGGGCAGTAATTAAAGTTACTAATTTAAAAGTCATATTTTTCCGTAAAAAGGCTTCAGATATGTTACCTATTTTATTGAAACTACTTAGTTTTTTGTGCATATTTTAAACCATGTGTTTAAAAGATTTGTAAAAAAAGCATTAGGGTACAACATTGGAGCAATGAGCGGAAGAGATAGAACTGTTACCCTGCTGTATTTATAAAAAATACCCTTGAATTATGCAGTTATGCAGAACTCTCTCTATCTTCAAACTGTAACGGTTTTAAGTTTCTGTGCGATTGCACGTGTTACGACCGCTGTGAATGAATGTTCAACAATAGCTCATTTATCGTAAACTTGTGCCGGCATCCTAAACCGGGTCGAAAAGTAAACACGAAAACAATCCGATCAAGTTTTGCATATGCGACCACCATACTTATGCAAAAGTGCTGCTCGCAAACGAACTATGTTATAACTGTTCCTCACATTTGTTTGGGTGGTGTGCCTTCCGGGCGCGTTCAACGCTGTGTGTCTGGCTGGGCATTAGCATTTTTAATGACGCATCTTTTTATTTCGCCATGTGACATTAGAAGGACGTTTGTCCAGACTAAACGGAAACATTTGCACCCGAGCCTAAAAGCTCGGTGTCGCATATTTTACAAACATGTTTTATCAGGAATTTCTATAAGCCCATACGATAGACGGGGCCATTATTGTGCATAATTCTATACCTGGAAAGTGAGAAACCTATTATATTTTCGCTGACTTTATCAGAGATTCAAAGTGGTTTTAGTACTTCCATGTTTTAGTAGTAGCTAGCACGTAATTTTAATTATAGAAGGTAGGGGAAGTGTAACGGTTTTGGCCACCTAAGTGCCTAATTTGGCCAACCCTGAGAATGCATATTTCCCAAAAAAATATCGATCAGTTTCAACAGAGAGGTAAGATAAGGGATATATCTCTTGGTAGAGCTAATAAAACCCTCGAAAATTGCTTTACATACCTAGTATAAACATAATATTATTGATTTAATAAAACTTATTTCGATATAAGCAGCAAGATCATCTTCCTAGTTCATCGTTTTTTTTTTCGAGAGTATCAGATGCAAACAAATTTCAACCTAGGCCGTCAAAAATGCTATTCCATATTATCAACATCCTCGCACATTTTTTACATGTTTACTTCCTTCCTTTCCTTCTCTTACAGATAACCGAGTTATGCTGCTTTGAAATCTCCCGCTGAGTGGTTCGCCTACTTCGATTCGGTCTCTCCACTGTTTACCATTCATTGTCACGTCCCTGCCGCTCCGTCCGGGTCCGACGAGCCGCAGCCGTTTTGTCCGAAAACTTGAAAGATGAAACTGCCAACAAACAACACCGGAAAGCACTTCTATTGACCGCTGCTGGCGCGTTATCAAATCAAACGGCAGCGCGATGGCAATGCCAGATCATGATGTTCGTGAGAAGACGGCTACATCGGAGTGACGTTAACTTTGATTGATTTGGTCGTTTCCGTGTTCCGTTTCGGATCGCCATCCAATCAGGCGGTTTCCCCCCACTCTCCCAGCAGCGGCCGGGCCCAATACGTACCTAATAGACTTTTCATGCTACTGTAATATGCTACAGCTCAGTAATTGCCTAAATAGATATTGAGGGCATCGTGTCTTTATCGAATCAGAGCACTGCGAATTCTGTCAATTTCATTGTTGCGATAGTAACTAATATCTAAATTTAATGAAGGTAAACACAACATAACATGATAAGGGTTTTAGATCCAGTATGGAAAGTCTGTTTTACCTTCGAAGCTTTTATGACACTAGGACTGACCCATACATTTTCAATTTCATCATTTTATTCTGCATTTTCCTAGCTGTGCGTTATGGAGTATATATTGTGTTTTGTACTAGTAATGCAGTTTTACAGAACCAACATATAATTCAAGAAAAAGTTTGGGCTGGGACGAATTTTCTTCAAAGTGCAAAACATAATTACTTGGCGGTGGTAGGAAATTGCCATTCATTATGTACAGCCACGTGGTCTTACGTCACTGTTGCCTACAACCTGACTATGCTGCAGCTCCAACAGGATCTGTTGAGCTGCCGTTTTCCTCTCATTCCAAATATTCTCATCCCGGCACATCCTCTTAGTGAGGTTGTCCTGGGCTATGTACATACCGGTGCCAAGAAGCATGTCATTTCGCTCAACATCGAATCCGGCATGTTAACATCACTTGTTCTGCTGATTCTATTACACCTATGCATTCCGATCACTCGACAGATTCGCCGAACTGGAACTCTATGTAAGAACTTCTCAGAACAACCATGATCAGAAAACTCCTGTGTAAAGTGAAAGTTTTTTATTCCTTTCTTAACCGCTACTGTGCCGAGATCTACTATGGTATTGTGATGTACAGAATCACACAGAATCTATTTTAGATTTCCATCATTCATTATTGTTGTCGTTGCCAGTCCATCTTACGTGAGTCCATTGTGTCCGTTTTTCCAAGTCGTCCATCCGATGATCGGTGCACTGTTCGCTTGCCATTTATCCGGGTAACGTTGGAGGAATGCCGCCAAGAAGAACAAGTTGTCAGTCATCATCAGGCAGCCGTGACGGTAAGGCGAACGTGTAGCCAACTACGCTACGGGACCCCCCTAAAGTGAAAGTTGATCCTACCATGCTTTTTATTAACCGAACTCGACACACCCGGAATCAGTCTGTGGGCCCAACGACCTTTGAGATTATTGTCGATTGTCACGTCCAGATGTTTGATTACCCTTGTGGCATTAACTGTGCCTTACCAGTTGTGTAGAGTAGGTCTGTATGCCAAAGGGTCTCCTGGGGCAAACGGTGCACCAACTTATGTCATTATCAACGGACTGGGAAATTTCCTTTATCCAAGCATCGCTGGAGGCAGTTCCTGAACATATCTGGATCAGCAAAAATGGCATGCTCAAGGATCAGGTTTCGGATACCACCCGAAACGGGCCCCTTATTCCGCTAAACTTTTCGTGCAGCGCCGAACAATTCGTCATTAGTCACCAGCATAGCACCGGTAGTACGCCAACTAGCTCGTACGGTGTAGCGGGCCCGTTCGATGAGTCATGATCCAGAAACAAATCTTCGACGATCATGGCAAACGACTCCTTGGATTTCGGGGGGATTTAGATGCCACTTCTTACAAAACACGTAAAAAAGTCTTTTTCATCACTTTTTGTCAACCGAATTTATTGCAACAAAGCTACTTTGACGTGGAACAAATATGTCTAAATCAGATGTTCTAGGTTTTCTAAATGTTCTGGAGTGGAGATCAGTTAGTCTATTAAGTCCTCTATTCCAGGTACATAATCGAAAGCAACCCAACATGTTCATAACAGTACCTAGAGCCCTTGCGAGTGATTCATTATCAGGGATTGAATCCTAAAGAGAAAGAACGAGTCTCTCACTTATCATCTACGATATGTAGCATGCCGCGAGAGACTTTTTCGCAAACTGTCATGATAGAGAACTGATTCGGGATGCTATACCCATGATAAATTTCTTTTGAAAGCTTCAAATGCGGGGGCACTGGCTCTGATGATGCATTTTCAACTTGTTCTACACAACTGTGCAGTAACCAACACGAAAGGAGCGAAAACAAAGGAAGAATCACCATTTTTCTGTGGGGGCTGCCTATCCGATTCTGTTTTTTCGTATTTGTATACAAGTCTGATAAATTTGTTATCATAGATTTTCATGATTCGGAACAGTTTTTGCCATTCTTTTATCATTGTTCGTTATCTATTGAGAGCGAATTCTGCCTTATTCGAATAAGTCTATAGAAGGTGTCCAATATATTCAAAATTTCTGAAGTTGAAACAATTGGTCCGCCAGCTCAACTGCGCTTGTTACCAAACCGAAAGGTAAGCCAGGATGTCCATGGCAGAACCACTTACGCGTTATTTACAATTCAAATTAGTTCATTGACGTTATTGGTAGTATCAGGTCATTAGGCCGAAGGTCATTAAGTCCAATGGTCATCAGGCTCAATAGTCATAAGGACGCTAATCCAAATGAGAAGTGAGGAGTAAGAAGTAGTTCCTACTTTTCTTTTTTCTACCTTTCCCAAGTAACAATTTCAATGCTTGTTGTTGATTTATTTAATTCTTATAGCAGATTTATGACAGCAATCACCACGACTAGAGGTTAAGTTTTATTGGCGTTCTTATTGCTATCAATAAACCTCTCATAAATCTGCTGAAAAAGAGAGAGCGTATTAAGTCATATTCTCAAAACTCGATCAAAGCCATAAGTTTTGGCCGTAATGTGCTCGAATAAATAACCCCAATATAAATATTTGCATTGCAAAGAGTTGATAACGGTGTTCAATAAGAACAACATTTTTCTGATCGAAATAGATAACTACCATATTGAAAATGGAAAAGCATTTCCAAGTCAGTGAAATTCTTTACTGAAATTCACTTTTAGACAATATTTACACCTCGAAAAGGACCTTACAAGCAGTTGGCTTTAATTACAAATATATTGGCGAGGAAAATCAATAGATTAAGTGGATATTTAGGATATCGATGTTATAATTATGTCCAATTTTATGGCCCCAGAACTACAGGAAATTTTGTCGGCGCATAGTGCCCAATATCATTTTGTTACTAGGTTTCACAAATAAACTGAACGCAGTTCGTTTAAATGAATATACTT
Source organism: Armigeres subalbatus (assembly GCF_024139115.2). Classification (NCBI taxonomy): domain Eukaryota; kingdom Metazoa; phylum Arthropoda; class Insecta; order Diptera; family Culicidae; genus Armigeres; species Armigeres subalbatus. Next base: position 361,302,112 of record NC_085140.1, on the reverse strand, counting down.
TATGAAAAACCTTCATAAATACATTCTGTTGTTGTCATTTTATCTACAATCCATTTTGTTATTATTTTTCTGTGATGTTTTTTCTTTCTCTTTTTCAAAGCAACCTTTTTTGACAGCTGCCGCATGACCAATTTCCCTTTTTTGCGGGTGGCTTCAGGTAGGGTTTCCAAATACTCTTATATTATCCGAATTTGTGGGGAACTATCCATTTCAGGAAATTTCCGACTTCCAGGAATACAATTTCGGAATCACGACTTTCCGGAATTTCCGATTGACGACTGGAAATTCATCCAGGACATTTTCCAGGCCAATCTGAATTCCGAATTTGCGGAAAATTCATCCGAATTCATCCAGGAAAAATTCATCGAATTTCCAGGAAAAAATTCATCCGAATTTTAGAAAAATTCATCGAAATTCCAGGGAAACTTCATCCGAATTTCAGGAAACTTCTCTGAATTTCCAGAGGGAGCATCCGAATTTCCAGGACAAATTCATCCGAATTTGGGCAAATTCATCCGAATTCAGGGAAATTCATCCAATTCCAGGAATTCATCGATTTTTCAGAAATTCATCCGATTTTCCAGGGAATGATTTTCAGGGAATAATTCGATTTTCAGTGAAATTCATCGAATTTCCAGGGAAATTCATCCAATTCCGAATATCTCCTGGGGAAATTGGATGAATTTGCAGGGGAAATTATCGCAATTTCCGGGAAAATCGATCGATTCCTGGAAATTATTCATTTCAGGGAAATTCATCCGAATCCAGGAGAATTCATCCAAATTTCCATGGAAGTTAATCAAATTTAGGAAATTAATCCAAATTTAGGAAATTGATCCAAATTTCCAGGGGAAATTCATTCAAATTTCAGAGGAAATTCACTGAATTAATTCGAATTCCAAGTTTTTCGAGCAGAAATTCTTCAGTTTTGAACGTTTATTTATCATTTTCAGACAAATTATAACACTCTTAAATTATTCTACTGAACAGCGTATAGAAATAAGAATTCAGAAAATGAAAAATGGATTTTGTTTATTATCCACAGAAAACTACTTGAGGATCTTTCTTTAGGCTGAATTTTTTAAAATCTCCTGTGTGATATTTGAATGAATTTGATAAACGGTGATATACTGTTTTGTTGATATTCAAGGCTTTTAGTTTTAAATTAATTGAAAAATTCAAACGAAGATAGATACCCGCGAATGATTTTGAAAATCAGAATTAGAAATTTTCCTGAACATCGAAAAGTTCAGATACCTTTATGTATACATAGAAGTCAGATAAAAGTCCAAAGTAATTCTTACATAACTCCGGATGCTTTTAAGTATATATAGGTGAAATAGAAGCGCATTAACTAGAGTCTGAATACCGTCTGGAGGCTACCACTTCACAAAAAGAGTTGAGAACCCTTTTGCCTCTCGTACAGCAAAACCGAAACGACTAAATCGAAAAGGTAGCATCACTATTGTGAATTAAGTTGGGTTGGTTTATGAAGACAGTACACGTTAATTAGTTTTGCTAAAATAAAAATATGTAAAAATATGCCAGTTCAAATCATTATCACGAAAGTAATATGTAATATCAATAATATACCAAGAAAAAAAGTTCATTAGATCATGATTTTAAGAAATTTAAAAATATATTTTCAATTTTTTGCTTCTCAGTCTTACATATTCAAAACGAGTGTTTTGTTTCTGCCAGAGAGCCAAAAATCCAGAACAAATCTTCCAGTCGATCTATCTCTTTAAATATTTTTAAGATAATTAATTTGCGGAATCTCATAACAAGACAATATCCGTATACCATTGGCTTTTCAAAATATTACCATTTATCGCGCAAACGATTCTCATGGAACCTCAATCATCACAGTGAGCCAATATTTATATCGACAGAAGAGCTTACCCGTACTGTGTACATATATAACGATTTTGAACCTTATAATTATTCAATTAAATCAGAGGATGATATTGATGACAATAATCATCAGAATCGTCCTTCTAATTACAGGGAAATATTATTCTTGGAATCCAACTGTTTGTCTTTACTTGTGCAAACGTAGTTTGCGAACAAACTGATTTGATCGTTGGTGAAATTTATTTTCCCTAGAAAGGATAATTTGTCTGAACAATATTTATTGTGCAGCCGTCGAGAACCCCATGCGCATGTATATGATTTTAAATTAGATCAATCAGTTATTGAGAGCATGAGGGGTAGATATTTAATTTGCCTGTACGCGATTCTTTTGCTATGTTAAAAGAAGTACCCACAGTACAGTTTCTCCATCCACAGTTGCTAAGTACTTTACAAACGTAGGCAAATCATTTCGTTGAATCAATCAAACATTTATCTTCAACATCTTGACACTATATGCTAATAGAAGTACCTTATGGAAATTTACATATATCGTTTAGGTTCTTTATAATTCAGAATAAAAATATGACTTCACAATCACGATGAAATTAAAAAATTAAGTGAATCTTGATTATGGACTCAACCAATCCCAATTGTATGCTCGCATCCATACGGCAAACCATAATTCACAGTCAGTCAGTCACAGCCAATCAGTTGGCATCAATCATCCTGTAAAGTGCACCAACCACACTGCAATGCATCGGCGGAAAACAATCGATGCACGGTAATCTTCTTACGAAATCTGGGAAAATAAGGTACCATCCCATTACTTCCATTACTTCGCCTCACCTGGTTGCGTCAAGCATACGATCCAGTCGAAGATGCACGAACAACACGCGACGGATTTAATCGAAGGAAAATCGCTACCACAGGTCTCTGTTAATGATAGATTGTGAAGGTTTAATGCTAAAACGAAGGAAAAGGTTTCCATGCAGCAAAGTCTTGTAACCGTGGGTAATCCATTTGATAAACACAACAGCGCAACGTCGAAGGAAATGTGTTGATGAAAAAAAATCTAAACCGTTGTGCATATCAATTTTTGCTGCGTTCAACGAAATCATTTCCCTGTTTTGGAAAGGGTAATGAAATTGCATTTATCTAAATGCAGCGCTGTTGTTGTCGTCAAAATGCTATCAGCGCGCGGCCGGTGTTATAAAGAAACAGAAAGTCTCTCTGTCGAAACGACTTGACCGGAGCTGAGGATAAGATTACAGAATGACCACAGCCAATAATGGGTATGTGGACTGACTGATTGGAACTCATTCGCATAAGAAGCAAACAAAGTGCTGCATGTTCGCTGAAGGATTTTCTTATCGTTCATGCCCAATAGGGCGTGCAGACACAACTCAACTCAAAACAAAGAGCTTATCGTCATTTTGTGATGTACCCATTTAACACAAATGCAATTTTGCCTTTATACAACCTGCTAATTTCATTCAATCAATTCGAGGAAAGTTCAAATTGCCTCATGTTTTAAATAGACAGCAATTTGTAACATTTTCGTGCTGGCATTCCGGTTGCTCCGTCCGTTCGAATGATTCATAGGTGAGTCGATCATATTGAAGACTTTTTTTCACCTTGATACTACATGACTTCAATGTGATTTTGTTGCTGTATATTAAAGTTATGATGGAAACGGTGTATGAATCACAATGCTTCTTTGATAATTTAGTTACACTAAAGCCATTGTCACGAAAATGACTACAACGGCAAACTTTCCATAATTTTTAGGTTGTATAAAATATTTCCTTGCAAACGACAAACGTAGTATTGATGTTTGAACCGTAGTCTAGTTATTTTATATATTGGTATGATTTCGTTGGAACGTGTATTTCAACAAGAAATTATTTTTGTGCAGTTCTGATTTTCGCTGACACTAACGCGTGCAGTTGCGCAATGACTGACTGCCTGAGCTCGCGCTGTTTTCAGTTTTCACTAATTGAAGGACTCGATTACCGGATCGGTTGAAAGCGACTACAATGCGACAGCCAAAGGATAGGAATGTAACGTTGATAAAGTTGTCTGGTTAAACTTTTTTCATTGGTTTTGCGGAATGCAATGGAACGGCACTGGACGAGTTAATGTATCGAAGGGTTATAGCGAAATTTACGGAGCACTTAATTCCCTTGGCTGAAGGTGTGCCCAGCAGCGATTATGTAAATGCTGCATTTTGATTGATTCGTGTTTAATTGAGTTGTTAAATTAGTTGAACTTTAGCATCGAAAACTTTCGGTTGATTTCCACAAATAACGACTTCGTTGTTGGATCAAAATTAACAAAATTTAAAATTAATTCTGAACAGCAAATAAGTTGTTTTGAATGAAGGTTATATTAGTATCTGAGTAAAGATTATTAGCTAAAAGATGATGACCAGCAAAAACCAATAAATTATGACTGTATTCATTTGAGCAACGCGCCGAAACTTGTTCTATTGGATTGATTTTTGTTAACTGGGGATTATTCACTATCAAAGAGAATCAGTTTTAGCCTTATTTGCACCTAAGTGTACGTGAGGTTGTAGAATAACTCCATTATCAGTCCATTACTAAACTATTAATAGAAGCCTTATGTAAGGAGGTAGTGCGTTCGTATTTTTCAGGCGCTCATTCAAAACACATTAGGCTCGTAACAATGAAGGATTTCTTAAACAACAGATAATGAAGTTTTGTTGCTGAACAACCGGCTTTAGTTGGTTAAGGTGGTTAAGATTCCGAGATATTTTTTTTAGAAATCATGAATTTGGAGTAATAAATATTTGAGAGTTTTCATTGAAAACAATTCGCCCTACCATCATTTGATTTAAGTAGTTAGAGTGTTTTAATTAATTCGTATTAGAATGTTTGTCCTTCTTGCAACAAAACTGCATCAAGGAGGCTAGATTTCATTCCATAAACGAATTTTTATAATCTATTTATTTTTACATTTCCATCTGGCTTGCAGCCTTAATAATTTCTTCTCTTATGATAAGGAACAAATCCTGTTTGATTTGAGGTTTTAGCCATGTTAAATAAGCACGAAAACCTCATCTTTCCTTAAATCAATTTAACATAAAACAAAAGATAAACACAATATAGAGTTTTAATCGTCTAACAAAAAAATACAGACGGTGATCATCACGGAATAACTTTCTTCTAATTCTATTCGAGCAGGTGGACGAGATGCCATTCAAATCGAACAGAGCGTTGAACGATGCCGGAGCCTCTTGAAGGAGGCCTGGAGCTTCGTTGAAGGAGGCTGAGCCTCTTAGAAAGAGGCTTCCGAGCCTCTTGAAGGGCTGACTCCTGAGGAGGCTGGCCTCTGAGAGGCTTCGAGCGCCTCTTGAAGGAGGCTTCCGAGCCTCGGAGGTGCCTGAGCCTTGGGAAGGAGGCTCTGAGCCCTTGAAGAGGCTGAGCTCTTGAAGGAGGCTGAGCCTGAGGAGGCTGCTCTCTTGGAAGGAGGCTCGCCCTAGGAGTCTGAGCCTCTTGAAAGAGGCTGAGCCTCTTGGAGGAGGCTCTGAGCCCTCTTGGAAGGGAGGCCTCAGGCCCTTGGAAGGAGGCCTCGGAGGCCTTGAGGGGAGGCCTGAGCCTTGGAGGAGGCCTGGAGCCTCTTGGAAGGAGCCTGAGCCTCCGAGGCCTGGAGCCCTCTGGGATAGGGAGGCCTTGAGCCTCTTGGAAGGAGGCCTGGCCCTTGAAGGAGGCCTGGAGCCCTTGGAGGCTTCAGCCCTCTTGGAAGGAGGCTCTCCCAGCCTCTTGAAGGAGGCTCCCAGCCTCTTGGAAGGAGGCCTGAGCCTCTTGGAAGGAGGCCGAGCCTCTTGGAGGAGGCTCGAGCCTGGAAGGCTCTTCTGAGAGTACTCTGAAGAGGCCTGGCCTCTTGGAGGCTGAGCCTCTGAAGGAGGCTCTGAGGCCTCTTGGAAGGAGGCTTCCTGAGCCTCTTGGAAGGAGGCTTCTCGAGCCCTCTGAGGAGGCTTCCGAGCCTCTTGAGAGGCTTAGCTCTGGAAGGAGGCTGAGCTCTCTGAGAGGTCGAGCTCTTGGAGAGGCTCTGGGAGCCTCTTGGAAGGAGGCTTCCGGGCCTCTTGGAAGTGGAGGCCTGAGCCCTTTGGAAGGAGGCCTGAGGCCTCTTGGAGAGAGCCTGAGCCCTTGAAGGAGGCTTCCGGGAGCTCTCTTGAGAGGAGGCCTGAGCCTTGGAAGGAGGCCTGAGCGCCTCTGGAGGAGGCCTGAGCCTCTGGGAAGGAGGCCTGAGCCTCTTGAAGGAGGCTTCCGAGCCTCTTGAAGAGGAGGCTCTGAGCTCTCTGTGAAGGAGGCTTCCGGAGCCTCTGAAGAGGCCTGAGCCCTGAGGAGCCTGGCTCTTGAAGGAGGCTGAGGCTCTTGAAAGGAGGCCTTGAGCCTTGGAAGGAGGCCTGGAGCCTCTTGAAGGGCTCGAGGGCCTCTTGAAGGAGGCTGGGCCTGAAGAGTGGCTCTCCTGAGGCCTCCTGAAGGAGGCTGAGCCTCTTTGAAGGAGGGCCTCTTGAGCTCTCTTGAAGGGAGGCTGGGCTCTGGAAGAGGCTGAGCCTCTGAAAGGAGGCTGGAGCCTTCTGAAAGGAGGCTTCCGAGCCCTTGAAGAGGAGGCCGGCCTCTTGAAAGGAGGCTTCCGGGAGCCTCTTGGAAGGAGGCCTGAGGCCTCTTGGAGGAGGCTTCCTAGCCTCTTGAAGGAGGCTTCCTTGGAGCCTCTTGAAGGGAGGCTTGACCGAGTTTCCTTGAAGGGGAGGCTTCCATTTCTCTGAAGGAGGCTGGGCTCTTCTGAAGGAGGCGAGGCTCTTGAGCTCTTGCCTCTTGAAGAGTGAGGGGCTTTGGAGGCTCTTGAAGGAGGCTCTGAGCCTTGAAAGGAGGCTCTGGACTTCTTGAAGGAGGCCTGAGCTCTTGAAAGGAGGCTCTGAGCTCTTGAAAGGAGGCCTCTGAGCCTTCTTGAAAGGAGGCTTCTGAGCCTCTTGCAAGGAGGCTTCCGAGCCCTTGAAGGAGGCTCTGAGGCCTCTTGAGGAGGCTGAGCTCTTGAAGGAGGCTTCCTGAGGCCTCTTGAAGGAGGCTTGGAGCCTCTGGGAAGAGGAGGCCTGGAGCGCTTGGGGAGGCTCTGAGCTCTTGGAGTGAGGCCTGAGCCTTCTTGAAAGGAGGCTTCCGATCTCTTGGCAAGGAGGCCTGGAGCCTCTTGAGGCGCTTCAGGCTCTTGAAGGAGGCTGAGCCTGGAGGAGGCCTTGAGGCCTCTTGAAAGGCCTAGCCCTAAGAGGCCTAGCCTTGAAAGGAGGCCTTTCTGCAGGAGGCTTGGCTCAGAGCCTGCTCAAGGAGGCCTGAGCTCTTGCAGGAGGCCTGGAGCTCCTTGAGGAGGCACCTGCAGGAGGCCTTTGAGCTTGCAGAGGCCTGGCCCTGCGCTGCTTCAAGCTTCCTGGGCTGGCCTGAGCTGCAGAGGGCTCACTCTCAGAGGCTGACTCGTGAGCTTACCTGGGAGGTGTTAGAGCCTTCTGCAGGAGGCTTCCAGCTTAAGGAGGCCCTGAGCCCTTGCAGGGAGGCTGAGCTTCGAGCTGACGCAGAGCTCTGAGTCTGCAAGGAGCCTAGCTGAGGAGGCCGGAGCCCTCTGGAAAGGAGGCTGAGCCCTGGGCTGCTCGAAGGAGGCGAGCTCTGGAGCTACTCTGAAGGAGGCTCACCTTTGAAAGGCTGACGCTTTGGAGGCTCTGAGCACGGGAGAGACTTCTGAGACACTTGGCAAGAACTGAAGGATTAAGAACTGAAGAGTCTAGTCCTTGAGGCTCGACACGAGAAGATGCTTGCCTAAAGGAGCTTCTAGCATCTTGCAACGAAGATTATAGATTTTAGTTCGAAAACTATTATTATATATAATTGAATATTATCTAAATTTTGTTTCAACCTTTAGATTGAAGATTTTGAAAATTTATTTATTCGTCGTTTTGTCCTTATAATCTTTTGTCCGTGTCCTGCCAGCTTTTCCCATACCGAGGTAGGAGATCTAAAATCTTTAATTCATTATGTCGATTGCAGTATAATACAAAATTTAGAATTAAAATTACTAAAATATTATCAACGATTTTACTGAAACTGTGATACATCCGCCATTACGCATTTTTGTCCGAAGTACCCTTGGATCAAGTCGAAGGTATCTAAGGTACATTACAGGTTGAGAACGAGCTCGCATATAGGACCTCTGTTAATCATATTATTCTAAACTAAATTTCTCATCTTAAGCATCTTAAATTCTTATTTATGCGACGATATGAAACTATTTATGGAAATCAAAATACTACAACGAAAAACGCATTAAATTAATGATTTTGTGTGTTACATCTACGTAAAAGTTAAACGATTTACAAAGAAGACTTCTATAAAAAAATTCTTCATGCCTGCCGTATCCTAACGAACTATCAATTCTACTTTGCCTCTAATTCTACCATGAACATGTAGTCTGAGTTTGAAGATGATATTAGCATTTCCATATCATTGAAAAACATATTTGATAAATGGTGAAACAAAAGCACTACAACAAAATGTCAACAAATGCAATTTGATCACTTTCAGTAGAAAAACGGAGCACACCATTGATAAGCTGCAACTCTAAGAAATCAAACAGTAAAAAATTGAAAGGTAAGATATTTGGGTAATCTAAGATATTATAACCTTTACTGCCATTACTAACACCGTCCATTGAGCAACAAATAGGCTTAATTTTATTAAAAGATTTAGTTATAACTTTCAAAACTCTTACACAATTAAAACTTGTACGTGGTGTCTGTCAGATTATTCTCTGAAATTTGCATGTAAGGTCTCCGTATATGAAATAACATGATGATCGAATAGAATCAATTCAAAAGCAATTTATTTTATATGCCTCACGCAAATTAGTGGATCAACATTCCACTTCTTCGTACCAGGCGATGTATACTTATAGATATCCAATAATTGAACGTCGTGATTTGCCATGATCTCTATATGACCGCATTGACTATTGTCTTGTTTGAATTTTACATTCCCACTTGGCAATTGAGAAATCGAAACTCTATTTGCCACTAGATCATCGAACATGCAAAATTTAGTCCAATGAATCAAATGATGTCTGTTTCAGTATTGTGAAGCAATTGATTTAGCCATGCCTCGAATGAGCCTAAGAAAATATTTTAGAAGTTTAGTTACAAGAACATAGTTAAAAGTTTTTTAATTAATTGCATATTATCGCAACTCGGCCGTACGAAAACCATTTTTGTTGAATATCTTGCATATGCACAGTCATATGTTTCGAAATGGACAATTGATATGAAATTTGCGAAAAGAATCCACGTGTCTTGGGGGACTCGAACCCTCAACCTCCTACTCTAGATAGGTGTGATAACCCCTCACACAAGACCACTTAAAGGTCACGTTTGCGGAAAAGCCATCAGAACTGAGTCCAACCTCCCCTGGTTACTCTCTTTTTCAAATAAATCTTTCGATGCTTGATTGCCCAATCTCATTTGCTTAACTGTTGTATATCCACAGCCAAGCGAGTCACATTGTTTATTAAACAGAGGATGCTCTCGCCCCCAGCAACGGACTGGGCGGGACGGATATAGAATGCATATGCATAGCAAGAATTTAACAAAAAATGGTTTTCGTACGGCCGAGTTGCGAACTATGCAATTAATTGTAATCAAGTGTCGGTCTTTCACCGTCATTAGTCGTCTGAGTACACGCGACCGTTTACGTAAAGGCAATCAAACTCATCAAATGCTTTAGCACAACAAGCCTTTGGCACAGCAGAGTGCGATTGAATTGCATTCATACCGTCCTGCCCAGTCCGTTGTTGGGGCATGGATGCGATCCTCGTTTAATACAATGCACTCGCTTGGCTGTGGATATACAACAGTTAAGCAAATGGGAGATTGGGCTCAGATCCCGAAAGATATTCAATTTGCAAAAGAGAGCTAACCGCGTGAGGTTGGTACTCGAGTTCTGATGACTTTTCGCAAACGTGACCTTTAAGTGGTCTTGTTGTAGAGGTTATACGCTCATATCAGAAGTAGAGGTTGAGGTTGAGTCCCTCAAGACACGTGGATTCTTTTCGCAAAATTTCATATCAATTTGTCCATTTCGAAACTATGCTGTGCATATGCACAGCCTAAGATATTTAACATAAAAGTTTTTTATTTTGTTCACATTATGTTCGGCGAAACAAATAATAAATAAATAATGTTACAGCCTACAAAATGATATAATTCCATAGCTGACGCCCAGCAGAATAAAAACGACAATCACGCCCACCGAGGATTTTAGATCTATAGTTCATGGTTTGAAAAGCACTTTTTATCACTGGATAAAGAAAAAACTCAACTAAAGGAAGTATCTGAAAATAAGACATGCCATGACATGGTCATTCAGTAGACTTGAAATGCCTTTGCCAAACATTTTGATCAATTGGTGCAACTAAATGATAATGATATTTCATTCCATTTTAGCGTTATCTCCCCATGATCGCATATTTGTATCTTTGTTTTGGATTTTTCTAAATCATTTGTCAATTCTTCCATAAACTGCATCATTTCTGCTTTACCACAGAAAAGCAAGACAAGTTAGCCTATTTTACTGTTATGGGATTAGATTCAGGGAATTGAGCTTTCTGAACGATTCACAGGCTTTCTACAAACTGAACAAAAAATGGAGTGTAACAAATATGCGATCATAAGGTAATAGAAGATTACTAATTTAAAAGCACATTTTTCCGTAAAAGGTTTTAGATCTTACCTATTTTATTGAAACTACTTAGTTGTTCAGTGCATATTTTAAACCATGTGTTTGGAAGATTTGTAGAAAAAAATCATTAGGGTACAAAATTGGACAATGAGCTAAAGAAATAGAACTGTTACCCGTTATATTTATAAAAAATAACTTCGAATTATGCAGTTATGCAGAACTCTCTCTATCTTCAAACTGTAACGGTTTTAGTTTTGCTGGCGATGTGACGTGTCATCGACCGCTGTGAATGAATGTTCAACAATAGCTCATTTATCTAAACTTGTGCCGGCATCCTAAACCGGGTCGAAAAGTAAAGCGAAAACAATGATCAAGTTTGCATATGCGACCACCATACTTATGCAAAAAGTGCTGCTGCAAACGAACTATGTTATAACTGATTCCTCACATTTGTTTGAGTGTTTCCGGGCGCGTTCAACGCTGTGTGTCTGGCTGGGCATTAGCATTTTAATGACGCATCTTTTTCTCCATGTGACATTAGAAGGACGTTTGTCAGAGCAAATTTTAAAAGATGCCTGACCCGCTCAAAGCTCGGTGTCGCATATTTTACAAACATGTTTATCAGAATTCCTATAAGCCCATACGATAGACGGGCTCATTGTGCATAATTCTATACCTGGAAAGTGAGAAACCTATTATTTTCACTGTCTTATCGAGAGATTCAAAGTGGTTTTAGTACTTCCATGTTTTAGTAGTAGGTAGCAACTTTTAATTATAGAAGGTAGAAGTGAACGTTTTGGCACCCTAAGTGCCTAATTTGTAACCCTGAGAATGCATATTTCCAAAATATCGATCAGTTTGCATTAGCGAGGTAAGATAGGATAATCTCTGGAGAGCTAATAAAAACCCTCGAAAATTGCTTTTACATACCTAGTATAAAATATTTATTGATTTAATAAAACTTATTTCGATATAAGCAGCAAGATCATCTTCCTAGTTCATCGTTTTTCGAGAGTATCAGATGCAAACAAATTTCAACCTAGGCCATCAAAAATGCTATTCCATATTATCAACATCCTCGCCATTTTTACATGTTCTTCCTTCCTCTTCTTTACAGATAACCGAGGCTGCTTTGAAATCTCCCGAGTGGTTCGCCTGCTTCGATCTGGTCTCTCCACTGTTTACCATTCATTGTCACGTCCTGCGCCCGTCCGGGTCCGACGAGCCTCAGCCGTTTTGTCCGAAAATTGAAAGATGAAACTGCCAACAAACAACACCGGAAAGACTTCTATTGACCGTGCTGGCGCGTTATCAATCAAACGGCAGCGCGATGGAATGCCAGATCATGATGTTCGTGGAAGACGGCTACATCGGAGTGACGTTAACTTTGATTGAGGTCGTTCCGGTTCCGTTTCGATCGCCATCAATCAGGCGTTTCCCCACTCTCCCAACAGCGGCCGGGCCCAATAAGCAATAGACTTTTCATGCTACTGTAATATGCTCAGCCTAGTAATTGCCTAAATAGATATTGAGGGCATCGTGTCTTTATCGAATCAGAGCACTGCGAATTCTGTCAATTGTTGCGATAGTAACTAATATCTAAATTTATTAGAGGTAAACACAATAACATGATATGGGTTTTAGATCGAGTATGGAAAGTCTGTTTGCCTAGGAAGCTACTAACAAGACTGACCCATACATTTTTAATTTCGTCATTTTTATGCATTTTCCTAGCTGGCGTTATGGAGCAGAGATATCTTACATTTTGTACTAGTAATGCCAATTTTAGAACCACATATAATTCAAGAAAAGCTTTGGGCTGGGACGAATTTTCTTCAAAGTAGCAAACATAATTGCTTGGCGGTGGTAGGAAATTGCCATTCATTATGTAACCACGTAGTCCTACGTCACACTGTTACGGGTTGCACCCATTACTATATGCTGCAGCTCCATAACAGGATCTGCATTGAGCTGCCGTTTCCTCACATTCCAGATATTCTCATCAGGCACATCCTCCATGGTGAGGTTGTCTGGCTAGTTACCCGCCGGTGCCAAGAAGCATGTCATTTGCGCTCAACATCAGATCCAGACAGTTAACATCATGCTGATGCAGTTCTATTACACCTATGCATTCCGATCACCGACAGATTCGCTGAACCGGAACCTGCAAGAACTTCTCAGAACAACCATGATCAGAAAATTCTGTAAAGGAAAGTTTTTGCCCTTTTCTTCTTAACCGCTAGATTTCCAGAGGAAATGCATCCGAATTTCCAGGAGGAAATTCATCCGACTTCCAGGAGGAAATTATCCGACTTCAGAGGAAATTCATCCGACTTCCGGAGAATTCATCCAATTTCGGAGGAAATGCATCCGATTTCAGTGTAGTATCGTGACTTTGTAGAGGAATTATCATCGAATTTCCAGAGGAAATTCATCCGACTTTCCAGAGGAAATTCATCCGAATTTCAGAGGAAATTCATCCAGATTTCCCAAAGAGGAAATTCATCCGGGTATTTCCAGAGGAAATTCATCCGAATCTTGAGTGAAATTCTATCCGACTTTCCAGAGGAAATTCATCCGATTTCCAGAGGAAATTCATCCGAATTTCCGAGCCTAGAGGAAATTCATAATTCCGATTCATCCAGGCCAGGAAATTCATCTCGAATTCCAGAGGAAAATTCATCTCGATTTTCCAGAGGAGAAAATTCATCCAAATTTCCAGAGGAAATTCATCCGATCTCCAGGAGGAAATTCATCCGATTTCCAGAGGAAATTCATCCGACTCAGAGGAAATTATCCATTTCCAGGGGAAATTATCCGACTTTCCAGGGGGTGTGAAATTCATCCGAATTTCATGGGGAAATTCATCCAAATTTCCAGGGGAAATTCATCCAATTTCCAGGGGAAATTCTATCCGAATTCCAGGGGAAATTCATCCGAATTTCCAGGGAAATTCATCCGAATATCGAATTTGGCTCTCTCTGGGGCAAAACAAAACTCATTGTTTTGAATATGTAAGACTGAGAAAGCCAAAAAAATTGAAAAAATATTTTAAATTTCTTAAAATCATGATCTAATGAACTTTTTTCTTGGGTATGTTATTGATATTGGCATCATTACTTTCGTGATAATGATTTGAACTGGCATATTTGTGCTATTTTATTTGCAAAACTAAATTACGTGTGCCAGTTCTTCATAAACCCAAACCCAACTTAATTCACTGATAGTGATGCTACCTTTTCGCATTTAGTCGTTTTCGGAACTTTGTTGTACGAGAAAGGCAAATAGCGGTTCTCAACCTTTTGTTAAGTAATACCCCTCCAGATGGGTATTCAGACTCTAGATGAAATGCGCTTCTATTTCAACCCTTATGTATACTTGAAAATGCACCTGGAGTTAAGGTGGGAGAATTACTATTGAACTTTTATCTGACTTCTATGTATACATAAAAGGTATCTGAACTTTTCGATGTTCAGGAAAATTTCTAATTCTGATTTTCAAAATCATTCGCGGGTATCTGTCTTCGTTTTGAATTTTTCAATTAATTTAAAACTAAAAAGCCTTGAATATCAACAAAACAGTATATCCACCCGTTTATCAAATTCCATTCGAAATATCACACAGGAGATTTTTTAAAGAATTCAGCCTAAAGAAAAGATCCTCAAGTAGTTTTCTGTGGATAATAAACACAATCCATTTTTCTGTTTTTCACGAATTCTTGTTTCTATACGCTGTTCAGTAGAATAATTTAGAGTGTTATAATTTGTCTGAAAAATTCTAAATTGACGTTCAAAACTTGGAAGAATTTCTGCTCGAAATTCGGATAAACTTCCGTGGAAATTTCAATTCAAATTCGAATGAATTTCCTCTGAATTTGAATGAATTTCCCTGGAAATTTGATTAATTTCACTGGAAATCCAAATTTCAGAAATTCATCCGAATTTCCAGAAATTCATCCGATTCAGGAAATTCATCCAATTTCCAGGGAAATTCATCCGATTTCCGGAAATTCATCCGAATTTCCAGGAAATTCATCCGATTTCCAGGAAATTCATCCGATTTCCAGGAAATTCATCCGAATTTCAGGAAATTCATCCGAATTTCAGGGAAATTCATCCGATTTCCAGGGAAATTCATCCAATTTCAGGAAATTCATCCGAATTCAGGAAATTCATCCGATTTCAGGAAATTCATCCGAATTCAGGGAAATTCATCCGAATTCAGAAATTCATCCGATTTCAAGGGAAATTCATCCGAATTTCAGGGAAATTCATCCGATTCAGGGAAATTCATCCGAATTTCCAGGGAAATTCATCCGATTTCAGGGGAAATTCATCCAATTCAGGGAAATTCATCCGATTCAGGGAAATTCATCCAATTCAGGGAAATTCATCCGAATTCAGGAAATTCATCCGAATTCCAGAAATTCATCCAATTCAGGGAAATTCATCCGAATTCAGGGGAAATTCATCCGAATTTCCAGGGAAATTCATCCGCATTTCCAGGGAAATTCATCCAATTTCCAGGGAAATTCATCCGCATTTCCAGGGAAATTCATCCGCATTTCAGAGAAATTCATCCGCATTTCAGAAATTCATCCGAATTTCCAGGAAATTCATCCGAATTTCAGGGAAATTCATCCGAATTTCCAAGGAAATTCATCCAATTTCAGGGAAATTCATCCGAATTTCCAGGGAAATTCATCCGAATTTCCAGGAAATTCATCCAATTTCTAGGGAAATTCATCCGAATTTCCAGGGAAATTCATCCGAATTTCAGGGAAATTCATCCGAATTTCCAGGGGAAATTCATCCGAATTTCCAGGAAATTCATCCCAATTTCAGGAAATTCATCCGAATTCTAGGGAAATTCATCCAATTTCCAGGAAATTCATCCGAATTTCAGGGGAAATTCATCCGAATTTCCAGGAAAAATTCATCCGAATTTCCAGGAAAAATTCATCCAATTTCCAGGAAAAATTCATCCGAATTTCAGGAAAATTCATCCGAAATTCCAGAAACTTCATCCGAATTTCCAGGAAACTTCATCCGAATTTCCAGGAAATTCATCCGAATTCAGGACAAATTCATCCGAATTTCCAGGGCAAATTCATCCGAATTTCCAGGGAAATTCATCCAAATTTCCAGGGGAAGTTCATCCGAATTTCCAGGGGAAATTCATCCGATTTTCCAGGGGAAATTCATCCGATTTTCCAGGGGAAATTCATCCGATTTTCCAGGGGAAATTCATCCGAATTTCCAGGGGAAATTCATCCGATTTTCCAGGGGAAATACATCCGAATTTCCTGGGGAAATTCGGATGAATTTGCAGGAAATTTATCCGAATTTCCTGGAAAACTGATCCGAATTTCCTGGGGAAATTCATTCGAATTTCCAGGGGAAATTCATCCGAATTTCCAGGAGAAATTCATCCAAATTTCCATGGGAAGTTAATCCAAATTTCCATGGGAAGTTAATCCAAATTTCCAGGGGAAATTAATCCAAATTTCCAGGGGAAATTCATTCAAATTTCCAGAGGAAATTCATTCGAATTCGAATTCGAATTTCCCACGGAAGTTTATCCGAATTTCGAGCAGAAATTCTTCCAAGTTTTGAACGTTAATTTATCATTTTTCAGACAAATTATAACACTCTAAATTATTTTACTGAACAGCGTATAGAAAACAAGAATTCGTGAAAAACAGAAAAATGGATTTTGTTTATTATCCACAGAAAACTACTTGAGGATCTTTTCTTTAGGCTGAATTCTTAAAAAAAAATCACCCTGTGTGATATTTCGAATGGAATTTGATAAACGGGTGGATATACTGTTTTGTTGATATTCAAGGCTTTTTAGTTTTAAATTAATTGAAAAAATTCAAAACGAAGACAGATACCCGCGAATGATTTTGAAAATCAGAATTATAAATTTTCCTGAACATCGAAAAGTTCAGATACCTTTATGTATACATAGAAGTCAGATAAAAGTCCAACAGTAATTCTTGCACCTTAACTCCTGATGCATTGTCAAGTATATATAGGGGTGAAATAGAAGCGCATTTCAACTAGAGTCTGAATACCCGTCTGGAGGGCTACCACTCAACAAAAAGGTTGAAAACCGCTATTTGCCTTTCTCGTACAGCAAAAGTTCGAAAACGACTAAATGCGAAAAAGGTAGCATCACTATCGGTGAATTGAGTTGGGTTTTGGGTCTATGAAGAACTGGCACACGATAATCTAGTTTTGCAAATAAAATAGCACAAATATGCCAATTCAAATCATAATCACAAAAGTAATGATGCCAATATCAATAACATACCCAAGAAAAAAAAGTTTCTTAGATCATGATTTTAAGAAATTTAAAAAATATTTTTTAATTTTTTTTTTGGCTTTCTCAGTCTTATGTATTTAAAACGATGTGTTTTGTTTTGCCCCAGAGAAAGCCAAAAAAATCCAGAACAAATCTTCCAGTCGATCTATCTGTTTAAATATTTTTTAAGATAATTAATTTGCGGAATCTCATAACAAGAACTAATACCTATCCGTATAAATTTGGCTTTTCAAAAATATTACTCATTTATCGCGCAAACGATTCTCATGGAACCTCAATCATCATGGAGCCAATATTTATGTCGACAGAAGCAGCTTACCCGTACTGTGCATAATATAACGATTTTGAACCTTATAATTATTCAAATTAAATCAGAGGGCGATATTGATGAGCAATAACTTCATCAGAATCGTCCTCTAATTACAGGAAATATTATTCTTGGGAATCCAACTGTCGGTCTTTACTCCGTGCAAACGTAGTTTGCGAACAAACTATTTGATCGTTGGTAGAAATTTATTTTCCTAGAAAGGATACATTTGCTCGAACAATATTTATGTGTGCAGCCGTCGAGAACCCTCAGCGCCGTATGCATTTTTAAATTAGATCAATCAGTTATTGAGCAAGTGAGGGGTAGTATATTTAATTTGCCTCGTACGCGATTCTTTTGCTATGTTAAACAGAAGTACCCACCACAGTACAGTTTCTCCATCCACAGTTGCTAAGTACTTACACAAACGTAGAAAATCATTTACGTTGAATCAATCAAACATTTATCTTCAACATCTTGAACACATATAACTAGCAATAGCAGGCTACCTTATGGAAATTTACATATATCGTTTAAGTTTCCTTTTATAATTCAGGAATAAAAATATGTGACTTCACAATCACGATGGAAATTAAAAAATTAAGTGAATCTTGATTATGGACTCAACCAATCCCAATTCGTATGCTCGCATCCATACGGCAAACCATAATTTGCCAGTCAGTCAGTCAAGCAGCCAATCAGTTGGTCAGTCAATCATCCTGTAAAGTGCACCAACGCAACCACACTGCAATGCATCGGCGGAAAACAATCGATGCACGAGCTAATTTTCTTACGAAATCTGGGAAAATAAGGGTACCCATCCCATTACTTCCATTACTTCGCCTCACCTGGTTGCGTGCCAAACGATACGATCCAGTCGAAGATGCACGAACAACACGCGACGGATTTAATCGAAGGAAAATCGCCACCACAGGTCTCTTAATGATAGATTGTGAAGGTTTAATTGCTAAAACGAAAGGGAAAAGGTTTCACAATGCAGCAAAGTCTTGTAACGCGTGGGTAATCCATTTTTGCGATAAACAAACAGCGTTCAACGTCGAAGGGAAATGTGTTGATGAAAAAAAAATCTAAAACCGTTGAAAGCCATATCAATTTTTGCTGCGTTCAACGAAATCGATTTCCCGCTGTTTTGCAAAAGGAGTAATGAAATTGCATTTTATGCTAAATGCAGCGCTGTTGGTTGTCGTCAAAATGCTACCGCGCGCGCGGCCGGTGTTTATAAAGAAACAGAAAGTCTCTCTGTCAGAAACGACTCGTGACCGGAGCTGAGGATAGAATTACAGAATGACCACAGCCAATAATGGGTATGTGGCACTGACTGATTGGAACTCATTCGCATAAGAAAGCAAACAAAGTGCAGTTATGTTCGCTGAAGGCATTTTCTTATCGTTCACATGCCCAATAGGGCGTGGCAGACACAACTCAACTCAAAACAAAGAGCTTATCGTCATTTTGTGATGTACCCATTTAACACAAATGCAATTTGCCTTATACAAAACTCAATTTCATTCAATCAATTCGAGGGAAAAAAGTTCAAATTGCCTCATGTTTTAAATAGACAGCAATTTGTAACATTTTTCGTGCTGGCATTCCGTTAACTCCGTCCGTTCGAATGATTTCCATATGGGTGAGTCGATCATATTGAAGAACTTTTTTCTCTACCTTGATACTAACATGACTTCAATGTGATTTTGTTGCTGCATATTAAAGTTATGATGGAAACGGTGTATGAATCCACAAATGCTTCTTTTGATAATTTATTGTCACACTAGAAGCCAGCCTTGTGCAATACGGTACGACTACAACGGCAAACTTTTCATAATTTTTAGGTTGTAAAAAATATTTCCCTTGCAAACGACAAAGGTAGTATTGATGTTTTAACCGTAGTCTTATTTTATATATTGGTATGATTTCGCTGGGGAACGTGTATTTCAACAAGAAATTATTTTTGTGCAGTTCTGATTTTCGCCGACACCCTAACGCGTATGCAGTTCGCTGCAATGACTGGACTGCCTGAGCTGCGCGCTGTTTTCAGTTTTCACTAATTGAAGGATCAGATTACCGGATCGGTTGAAAGCGACTACAATGCGACAGCCAAAGGATAGGAATGTAACGTTGATAAAGTTGTCTGGTTAAACTTTTTTTCATTGATTTTGCGCGAATGCAATGGAACGGGCACTGGACGAGGTTAATGTATCGAAGGGTTATAGCGAAATTTACGGAGCACTTAATTCCTTGGCTGAAGGTGTGCCCAGCAGCGATTATGTAAATGCTGCATGTTTGATTGATTCGTGTTTAATTGAGTTGTTAAATTAAGTTGGAACTTTAGCATCGAACAACTTTCGGTTGATTTGCTCACAAATAACCGACTTCGTTGTTGGATCAAAATTAATTCTGAACAGCAAAATAAGTTGTTTTGAATGAAGGTTATATTATCTGAGTAAAGATTATTAGCTAAAAGATGATGACCAGCAAAAACCAATATAAATTATGACTCTATCCATTTGTAGCAACGCCGCCGAAACTTGTTCTATTGGATTGATTTTTGTTAACTGGGGTTATTCACTATCATAAAGGAATCAGTTTTAGCCTTATTTGCACCCTAAGTGTACGTAGAGGTTGTAGAATAACTCCATTACCAGTCCATTACTAAACTATTAATAGAAGCCTTAGTGTGTGAGTGTGTGCGTTCGCATTTTTTCAGGCGCTCATTCAAAACACATTAGGCTCGTGGAATGGAGGATTTCTTAAACAACAGATAATGAAGTTTTGTTGCTGAACAACCCGGCCTTTAGTTGGTTAAAGTGTGGAGTTAAGACTTCCGAGATATTTTTTTGTGAAATCTCATGAATTTGGAGTAATAAAATATTTGAGAGTTTTCTAGCTTGAAAAACAATTCGCCCTACCATCATTTGATTTAAGTAGTTAAAGTGTTTTAATCAATTCGTATTAGAACATTTTTGTCCTTCTTGTGCAACAAAACTGCATCGGAATGCTATGATTTCATTCCATAAACGAATTTTTATAACTTATTTATTTAACATTTCCATCTGGCTTGCAGCCTTAATAATTTCTTCTCTTATGATAAGGAACAAATCCTGTTTGATTTGAGGTTGTTAGCCATGCTTAAATAAGCACGAAAACCTCATCTTTTCTTAAATCAATTTAACATACAATAAACAAAGATAAACACAATATAGAGTTTTAATCGTCTAACAAAAAAATACAGACGGTGATCATCACGGTAATAACTTTCTTCTAATTCTATTCGGAGCAGGGTGGACGAGATGCCATTCAAATCGAACAGAGCGTTGAACCGAGCGTTCCGAGCCTCTTGAAGGAGGCTTCCTGAGGCCTCTTGAAAGGAGGCTTCCGAGCCTCTTGAAGGAGGCTCTGAGCCTCTTGAAAGGAGGCTTCCAGGCCTCTTGAAAGGAGGCCTGAGCCTCTTGAAAGGAGGCTTCCGAGCCTCTTGGAAGGAGGCCTGAGCCTCTTGGAAGGAGGCTTCTGAGCCTCTTGAAAGGAGGCTTCGAGCCTCTTGAAAGGAGGCTTCTGAGCCTCTTGGAAGGAGGCTTCTGAGCCTCTTGGAAGGAGGCTTCCGAGCCTCTTGGAAGGAGGCTTCCGAGGCCTCTTGAAGGAGTCTTCCGAGCCTCTTGAAGGAGGCTTGAGCCTCTTGGAAGGAGGCTGAGCCTCTTGGAAGGAGGCTTCCGAGCCTCTTGGAAGGAGGCTTCCGAGCCTCTTGGAGGAGGCTTCCGAGGCCTCTTGGAAGGAGGCTTCTGAGCCTCTTGGAAGGAGGCTTCTGAGCCTCTTGGAAGGAGGCCTGAGCTCTTGGAAGGAGGCTTCTGAGGCCTCTTGGAAGGAGGCTTCCGAGCCTCTTGGAAGGAGGCTTCCGAGCCTCTTGGAAGGAGGCTTCCCAGCCTCTCTTGGAGGCTTCCCAGCCTCTTGGAAGGAGGCTTCCCAGCCCCCTGGGAAGGAGGCCTGAGCCTCTTGGAGGAGGCTTCTGAGCCTCTTGGAAGGAGGCCTGAGCCTCTTGGAAAGGCTTCCTGAGCCTCTTGGAAGGGAGGCTTCCTGGCCTCTTGGAGGAGGCTTCCAGGCCTCTTGGAAGGAGGCTTCTGAGCCTCTTGGAAGGAGGCTCTGAGCCTCTTGGAAGGAGGCTTCCTGAGCCTCTTGGAGGAGGCTTCCTGAGCCTCTTGGAAGGAGGCTTCCCGAGCCTCTTGGAAGGAGGCTTCCAGCCTCTTGGAAGGAGGCTCTGAGCCTCTTGGAAGGAGGCTTCCAGAGCCTCTTGGAAGGAGGCTTCCAGAGCCTCTTGGAAGGAGGCTTCCGAGCCTCTTGGAAGGAGGCTCTGAGGCCTCTTGGAAGGAGGCTTCCGAGCCTCTTGGAAGGAGGCCTGAGCCTCTTGGAAGGAGGCTTCTGAGCTCTCTGAAGGAGGCTTCTGAGCCTCTTGGAAGGAGGCTTCTGAGCCTCTTGGAAGGAGGCTTCCAGGCCTCTTGGAAGGAGGCTTCTGAGCCTCTTGGAGGAGGCTTCCGGGCCTCTTGGAGGAGGCTTGAGCTCTTGAAGGAGGCTTCCTGAGCCTCTTGGAGGAGGCTTCCGGGCCTCTTGGAGGAGGCTTCCTGAGCCTCTTGGAAGGAGGCTTCCGAGCCTTCTGAAAGGAGGCTTCTGAGGCCTCTTGGAGGAGGCTGAGCCTCTTGGAAAGAGGCTGGGCCTCTTGGAAGGAGGCTTGAGCCCTCTTGAAGAGGCCTTGAGGCCTCTTGAAAGGAGGCTTCCTGGAGCTCTCTTGAAGGAGGCTTCCTGAGCCTCTTGAAAGGAGGCTTCCTGAGCCTCTTGAAAGGAGGCTTCTGGAGCTCTTCTTGAAAGGAGGCTGGAGCCTCTTGAAAGGAGGCTTCTGAGCCTCTTGAAAGGAGGCTTTCGAGCCTCTTGAAAGGAGGCTTCCGAGCCTCTTGAAAGGAGGCTTCCGAGCCTCTTGAAAGGAGGCTTCCGAGCCTCTTGAAAGGAGGCTTCCGAGCCTCTTGAAAGGAGGCTTCCGAGGCCTCTTGAAAAGAGGCTTCCGAGCTCTTGAAAGGAGGCTTCCAGGCCTCTTGAAAGGAGGCTTTGAGCCTCTTGAAAGGAGGCTGGAGCCTCTTGAAAGGGAGGCTTCTGAGCCTCTTGAAAGGAGGCTTCCAGGCCTCTTGAAAGGAGGCTTCCGAGGCCTCTTGAAAGGAGGCTCTGAGCCTCTTGAAAGGAGGCCTGAGCCTCTTGAAAGGAGGCTTCCGGGCCTCTTGAAAGGAGGCTTCTGAGGCCTCTTGAAAGGAGGCCTGAGCCTCTTGAAAGGAGGCTGAGCCTCTTGAAAGGAGGCTTCCTGAGCCTCTTGAAAGGAGGCTTCTGAGCCTCTTGAAAGGGAGGCTTCCTGAGCCTCTTGAAAGGAGGCTTCTGAGGCCTCTTGAAAGGAGGCTTCCGGAGCCTCTTGAAAGGAGGCCTGAGCCTCTTGAAAGGAGGCTTCTGAGCCTCTTGAAAGGAGGCTTCCGAGCCTCTTGAAAGGAGGCCTGGAGCCTCTTGAAAGGAGGCCTGAGCCTCTTGAAAGGAGGCCTGAGCCCTCTTGAAGGAGGCTTCTGAGCCTCTTGAAAGAAGGCCTGAGCCTCTTGAAAGGAGGCTTCCGGCCTCTTGCAAGGAGGCTTCCGAGCCTCTTGCAAGGAGGCTTCCGGGCCTCTTGCAAGGAGGCCTGAGGCCTCTTGCAAGGAGGCTTCTGAGGCCTCTTGCAAGGAGGCTTCTGAGCCTCTCGCAAGGAGGCTTCCGAGCCTCTTGCAAGGAGGCTTCCGGGCCTCTTGCAAGGAGGCTTCCAGAGCCTCTTGCAAGGAGGCCTGAGCCTCTTGCAAGGAGGCTTCCTGAGCCTCTTGCAAGGAGGCTTCCGAGCCCTTTTGAAAGGAGGCTTCCGAGCCCCTTGCAAGGAGGCTTCCGAGCCTCTTGAAAGGAGGCTACCGAGCCTCTTGCAAGGAGGCTACCGAGCCTCTTGCAAGGAGGCTACCGAGCCTCTTGCAAGGAGGCTACCGAGCCTCTTGCAAGGAGGCTACCGAGCCTCTTGCAAGGAGGCTACCGAGCCTCTTGCAAGGAGGCTACCGAGCCTCTTGAAAGGAGGCTACCGAGCCTCTTGAAAGGAGGCTTCCGAGCCTCTTGAAGGAGGCTCCCGAGCCTCTTGAAAGGAGGCTTCCGAGCCTCTTGAAAGGAGGCTTCCGAGCCTCTTGAAAGGAGGCTTCCGAGCCTCTTGAAAGGAGGCTTCCGAGCCTCTTGAAAGGAGGCTTTCGAGCTGCTTGTAAGGAGGCTTCTGAGACACTTGGAAGGAGACTTCTGAGACACTTGGAAGGAGGCTTCTAAGACACTTTGAAGGAGGCTTCTAAGACACTTTGAAGGAGGCTTCTGAGTCACTTGGAAGGAGGCTTCTGTGACACTTGGAAGGATGCTTCTGAGACACATAGAAGGAGGCTTCCAAGCATCTTGCAACGAAGATTATAGATTTTAATTCAGAAACATATTATTATATATAATTGAATATTATTTAACATTTTGTTTCAATCTGTTAGATTGCATTGAAGATTTTGAAAATTTATTTATTCGACGTTTTGTCCTTATGATCTTTTGTCCGTGTCCCACAGCTTTTCCCATACACGAGGTAGGCAGGATTCAAAAATCTTTAATTCACTATGTCGATCAGTACAATACAAAATTTTAGAATTAAAAATTACTAAAATATTATCAACGATTTTTACTGAAACTGTTATACATCCGCCATTACGCATTTTTGTCCGAGGTACCCCCTGGATCAAGCGAAGGTACTCCCGGGGGTACATGTACCCCAGGTTGAGAACGGCTCGCATATAGGACCTCTGTTAATCATATTATTCGTAAACTAAATTTCCCTCATTCTTAAGCATCTTAAAATTCTTATTTATGCCAACGATATGAAACTATTTATGGAAATCAAAAATACTACAACGAAAAACGCATTAAATTAATGATTTTGTGTGTTACATCTACGTAAAGTTAAACGATTTACAAAGAAGACTTCTATAAAACATTCTTCATGCCTGCCGTATCCTAACGGAACTATCAATTCTATACTTTCGCCTCTAATTCTACCATGAACATGTACGTCTGAGTTTGGAAGATGATATTAGCATTTCCATATCATTGAAAAACACATATTTGATAAATGGTGAAACAAAAGCTTACTACAACAAAATGTCAACAAATGCAATTTGATCACTTTCAGTAGAAAACGGAGCACACCATTGATAACTGCAACTCTAAGAAATCAACCAGTAAAAAAAATGTGAAAGGGTAAGATATTTGGGTGTAATCTAAGATATTAAGCTAACCTTTACTGGCCATTACAACACTGTCCATTGAGCAACAAATAGGCTTAATTTTATTAAAAGATTTAGTTATAACTTTCAAAATCCTTACACAATTAAAACTTTGTACGTTGCGTCTGTCAGATTATTTCTGAAATATTGTAGTATTGTAAGGTCTCCGTATATGAAATCACATGAGGATCGAATAGAATCAATTCAAAAGCAATTTATTTTATATGCCTCACGCAAATTAGGGTGGACAACATTCCCACTTCCTTCGTACCAGGCCCGATGTATACTTATAGATATCCAATAATTGAAGACGCGTCGTGAGTTTGCCATGATCTCATATGTGACCGCATTGACTATTGTCTTGTTTGAATTTTTACACTCCTACTTGGCAATTGAGAAATCGAAACCTATTTGCCACTAGTCATCATCGAACAAACTATGCAAAATTTAGTCCAATGAATCAAATGATGTCTGTTTACAGTATTGTGAAGCAATTGATTTAGCCATGCCTCGTATGAGCCTAAGAAAATATTTTAGAAGTATTAGTTACAACAGAACATAGTTATAAGTTTTTTAATTAATTGCATATTATTCGGCAACTCGGCCGTACGAAAACCATTTTTTTGTTGAATATCTTGGCTGTGCATATGCACAGCATATGTTTCGAAATGGACAAATTGATATGAAATTTGCGAAAAGAATCCACGTGTCTTGGAGGGACTCAGACCTCAACCTCCTACTCTCTAGATAGGCGTGATAACCCCTACACAACAAGACCACTTGAAGGTTACGTTTGCGGAAAAGCCATCGGAATCCGAGTACCAACCTCCACCGTGCTCTTTTTTGCAAATTGAATATATTTCGGATGCTTGATTTGTCCAATATCCACATGTGCTTTACTGTTGTATATCCAGCAAGTCCACATTGTTTATTAAACGAGAGGATCGCACTCTATGCCCCCAACAACGGGCAGGGCGGATTTGTGCATATGCACAGTCAAGATATTTAACAAAAAAAATGGTTTTCGTACGGCCGAGTTGCCGAATAATATGCAATTAATTGTAATCAAGTGTCGGTCTTTCACCGTCATTAGTCGTCTGAGTACACGCGACCGTTTACGTAAAGGCAATCAAACTCATCAAATGCTTTAGCCAAGCAAGCCTTTGGCACAGCAGAGTGCGATTGAATTCGCATTCTATACCGTCCCGCCCAGTCCGTTGCTGGGGGGCATGGAGTGCGATCCTCTCGTTTAATAAACAATGTGCACTCGCTTGGCTGTGGATATACAACAGTAAAGCAAATGAGGAGATTGGGCAAATCAAGCATCCGAAAGATATTCAATTTGCAAAAAAGAGAGCTAACCGCGGTGGAGGTTGGTACTCGGATTCTGATGGCTTTTCCGCAAACGTGACCTTTAAGTGGTCTTGTTGTGTAGGGGTTATCACGCCTATCTAGATAGTAGGAGGTTGAGAGTTCGAGTCCCTCCAAGACACGTGGATTCTTTTCGCAAAATTTCATATAAATTTGTCCATTTCGAAACATATGCTGTGCATATGCACAGCCAAGATATTTAACAAAAAAGTTTTTTTATTTTGTCTACATTATGTTCGGCGAAACAAATAAATAAATAATGTATACAGCCTACAAAATGATATAATTCCATACGCTGACGCCCAGCAGAATAAACGACAACCACGCCCACCGAGGATTTTAGATCTATAGTTTATGGTTTGAAAAGCACTTTTTATCACTGATGTAAAAAGAAACTCAACTAAAGGAAGTATCTGAAAATATGACATGTGCCATTCAGTAGACTTTGAAATGACTTTGCCAAACATTTTGATCAATTGGTGCAACTAAATGATAATGATATTCCATTCCATTTTAGCGTAATCTGCCCATGATCGCATATTTGTAACATTTGCATTTTGGTTGATTTTGTAAATCATTTGTCAATCCTCCCCACAAACTGCATCATTTCCTGTTTACCACAGAAAACCAAGATAGTTAAGCCTATTTTACTGTTATGGGATTAGATTCAGGGAATTGAGCTTTCTGAACGATTCACAGGCTTTCTACAAAATGAACAAAAATGCGAGTGTAACAAATATGCGATCATGGGCAGTAATAGAAGTTACTAATTTAAAAGCCACATTTTTCCGTAAAAAGGCTTCAGATCTGTTACCTATTTAATTGAAACTACTTAGTTGTTCGTGCATATTTTAAACCATGTGTTTGGAAGATTTGTAGAAAAAAATCATTAGGGTACAAAATTGGAGCAATGAGCTAAAGAAATAGAACTGTTACCCTGCTATATGTTATAAAAAATACCCTTGAATTATGCAGTTATGCAGAACTCTCTCTATCTTCAAACTGTAACGGTTTTAAGTTTCTGTGCGATTGCACGTGTCACGACCGCTGTGAATGAATGTTCAACAATAGCTCATTTATCGTAAACTTGTGCCGGCATCCTAAACCGGGTCGAGAAGTAAACACGAAAACAATCCGATCAAGTTTTGCATATGCGACCACCATACTTATGCAAAAGTGCTGCTCGCAAACGAACTATGTTATAACTGTTCCTCACATTTGTTTGGGTGGTGTGCCTTCCGGGCGCGTTCAACGCTGTGTGTCTGGCTGGGCATTAGCATTTTTAATGACGCATCTTTTTATTTCGCCATGTGACATTAGAAGGACGTTTGTCCAGACTAAACGGAAACATTTGCACCCGAGCCTAAAAGCTCGGTGTCGCATATTTTACAAACATGTTTATCAGGAATTTCTATAAGCCCATACGATAGACGGGGCCATTATTGTGCATAATTCTATACCTGGAAAGTGAGAAACCTATTATATTTTCACTGACTTTATCAGAGATTCAAAGTGGTTTTAGTACTTCCATGTTTTAGTAGTAGCTAGCACGTAATTTTAATTATAGAAGGTAGGGGAAGTGTAACGGTTTTGGCCACCTAAGTGCCTAATTTGGCCAACCCTGAGAATGCATATTTCCCAAAAAATATCGATCAGTTTCAACAGCGAGGTAAGATAAGGGATATATCTCCTGGTAGAGCTAATAAAACCCTCGAAAATTGCTTTACATACCTAGTATAAAAATAATATTATTGATTTAATAAAACTTATTTCGATATAAGCAGCAAGATCATCTTCCTAGTTCATCGTTTTTTTTTTCGAGAGTATCAGATGCAAACAAATTTCAACCTAGGCCATCAAAAATGCTATTCCATATTATCAACATCCTCGCACATTTTTTACATGTTTACTTCCTTCCTTTCCTTCTCTTACAGATAACCGAGTTATGCTGCTTTGAAATCTCCCGCTGAGTGGTTCGCCTACTTCGATTCGGTCTCTCCACTGTTTACCATTCATTGTCACGTCCCTGCCGCTCCGTCCGGGTCCGACGAGCCTCAGCCGTTTTGTCCGAAAACTTGAAAGATGAAACTGCCAACAAACAACACCGGAAAGCACTTCTATTGACCGCTGCTGGCGCGTTATCAAATCAAACGGCAGCGCGATGGCAATGCCAGATCATGATGTTCGTGAGAAGACGGCTACATCGGAGTGACGTTAACTTTGATTGATTTGGTCGTTCCGTGTTCCGTTTCGGATCGCCATCCAATCAGGCGGTTCCCCCCCCCCCCACTCTCCCAGCAGCGGCCGGGCCCAATACGTACCTAATAGACTTTTCATGCTACTGTAATATGCTACAGCTCAGTAATTGCCTAAATAGATATTGAGGGCATCGTGTCTTTATCGAATCAGAGCACTGCGAATTCTGTCAATTTCATTGTTGCGATAGTAACTAATATCTAAATTTATTAGAGGTAAACACAACATAACATGATAAGGGTTTTAGATCGAGTATGGAAAGTCTGTTTTGCCTAGGAAGCTACTATGGCACTAAGACTGACCCATACATTTTTTTAATTTCATCATTTTATTATGCATTTTCCTAGCTGTGCGTTATGGAGCATATACTATGTTTTGTACTAGTAATGCAATTTTACAGAACCCACATATAATTCAAGAAAAAGTTTGGGCTGGGACGAATTTTCTTCAAAGTGCAAAACATAATTGCTTGGCGGTGGTAGGAAATTGCCATTCATTATGTACAGCCACGTAGTCCTACGTCACTGTTGCCTACAACCTGACTATGCTGCAGCTCCAACAGGATCTGTTGAGCTGCCGTTTTCCTCGCATTCCAAATATTCTCATCCCGGCACATCCTCTTAGTGAGGTTGTCCTGGGCTATGTACATGCCGGTGCCAAGCTGCATGTCATTTCGCTCAACATCGAATCCGGGCATGTTAACATCACTTGTTCTGCCGATTCTATTACACCTATGCATTCCGATCACTCGACAGATTCGCCGAACCGGAACCTATGCAAGAACTTCTCAGAACAACCATGATCAGAAAACTCCTGTGTAAAGTGAAAGTTTTTTTTATTCCTTTCTTAACCGCTACTGTGCCGAGATCTACTATGGTATTCTGATGTACAGAATCCACACAGAATCTATTTTTAGATTTCCATCATTCATTATTGTTGTCGTTGCCAGTCCATCTCATCGTGAGTCCATTGTGTCCGTTTGTCCAAGTCGTCCATCCGATGATCGGTGCATTGTTCGGTTGCCATTTATCCGGGTAACGTTGGAGGAATGCCGCCGAGAAGAACAAGTTGTCAGTCATCATCAGGCAGCCGTGACGGTAAGGCGAACGTGTAGCCAACTACGCTACGGGACCCCCCTAAAGTGAAAATTGATCCTATCATGCGTCTTATTAACCGAACTCGACACACCCGGAAACAGTCTGTGGGCCCAACGCCCTTTGAGCTTATTGTCGATTGTCACGTTCAGATGTTTGATTACCCTTGTGGCATTAACTGTGCCTTACCAGTTGTGTAGAGTAGGAAAATTGGTATGCCAAAGGGTCTCCTGGAGCTTAGGCAATAGCACCAACTTATGTCATTATCAACGGACTGGGAAATTTCGGCATCGCTGGAGGCAGTTCCTGAACATATCTGGATCAGCAAGAATGGCATGCTCAAGGATCAGGTTTCGGATACCACCCGAACCGGGCACCTTATTCCGCTAAACTTTTCGTGCAGCGCCGAACAACTCGTCATTAGTCACCAGCATAGCAGCGGTACTACGCCAACAAGCTCGTACGGTGTAGCGGGCCAGTTCGATGAGTCATGTTTCAGAAACAAATCTTCGACGATCCTGGCAAACGACTCCTTGGATTTCGGGGGGATTTTGATGCCACTTCTTACAAAACACGAAAAAAAGTCGTTTTCATCACTTTTTGTCAACCGAATTTATTGCAACAAAGCTACTTCGACGTGGAACAAATATGTCTAAATCAGATGTTCTAGGTTTTCTAAATGTTCTGGAGTGGAGATCAGTTAGTCTATTAAGTTCACTATTCCAGGTACATAATCGAAAGCAACCCATCATGTCAGGGATTGAATCCTAAAGAGAAAGAACGAGTCTCTCACTTATCATCTACGATAGCATACCGCGAGAGACTTTTTTCGCAAGCTGTCATGATAGAGAACTGATTCGGGATGCTATACCCCATGATAAATTTCTTTTAGAAAGCTCCAAATGCGGGGAGCACTGGCTCCATTTAAACTTGTTCTACACAGCTGTGCAGTAACCAACACGAAAGGAGCGAAAACAAAGGAAGAATCACCATTTTTCTGTGGGGGCTGCCTATCCGATTCTGTTTTTTCGTATTTGTATACAAGTCTGATAAATTTGTTATCATAGCTTTTTATGATTCGGAACAGTTTTTGCCATTCTTTTATCGTTGTTCGTTATCTATTGAGAGCGATTTCTGCCTTATTCAAATAAGTCTATAGAAGGTGTCCAATATGTTCAAATATTTCTGAAGTTGAAATCAATTGGTCCGCCAGCTCAACTGCGCTTGTTACCAAACCGAAAGGTAAGCCAGTATGTCCATGGCAGAACCACTTACGCGTTATTTGCAATTCAAATTAGTTCATTGCAGACGTTATTGGTAGCATCAGGTCATTAGGCCGAAGGTCATTAAGTCCAATGGTCATCAGGCTCAATAGTCATAAGGACGCTAATCCAAATGAGAAGTGAGGAGTAAGAAGTAGTTCTTAGTTTTCTTTTTTTCTACCTTTCCCAAGTAACAATTTCAATGCTTGTTGGATTTATTTAATTCTTATAGCAGATTTATGACAGCAATCACCAAGACTAGATGTTATGTTATATTGGCGTTCTTATTGCTATCAATAAACCTTTCATGAATCTGCTGAAAAGAGAGAGCGTATTAAGTCATATTCTCAAAACTCGATCAAAGCCATAATTTTTGGCCGTAATGTGCTCGAATAAATAACCCCAATATAAATATTTGCATTGCAACGAGTTTATTACGGTGTTCGATGAGAGCAACGTTTTTCTGTTCGATATGCATGATGGCCATATTGAAAATAGTACAGCATTTCCAAGTCAGAGAAATTCTTTACTGAAATTCACTTTTAGACAATATTTACACCTCGTAAAGGACCTTTCAAGCAATTGGTTTTAATTACAAATATATTGGCGAGGAAAATCAATAGATTAAGTGGATATTTAGGATATCGATGTTATAATTATGTCCAATTTTATGGCCCAGAACTACAGAATTTTGTCGGCGCATAGTGCCCAATCTCATTTTTTTACTAGGTTTCACAATAAAACTGAACGCGCAGTTCGTTTAAATGAATATACTTAATGAAAAAACCTTCATAAATACATTCTGTTGTTGTCATTTTCATCTACAATCCATTTTGTTATTATTTTTCTGTGATGTTTTTTCTTTCTCTTTTTCAAAGCAACCTTTTTGACAGCTGCCGCAGCCAATTTCCCTTTTTTGCGGGTGGCTTAAAAAGGGTTTCCAAATACTCTTATAATCTTCTAATAAGTGTATAAACTATATATATAGTGGTTATCAAGAGTGGGCCACTTGGTCATATCTTACTCTTATAGTGGTCATCACAAGGTCGTCGTGTGGTAGCGGGTTTTATTGTGAGTTCTTATAATTTGATCTTGAAAACCATTCAAAGAGAGGAATAAAGCTTAAAATGTTACTTGGGTTATTTGCTTCTTCCTTCTTATTCGTTCTTCCTTTTTCCCTCTTCTGTTTTTTCTTCTTTCTTCCGTTTTCCTTTATCTTTCATCCTCCATTCTTCTTTATTTTATATATCATCCTTCTTCCGTCTCTTTTTTCCTTCTTTCTTTCCCATATTCTTCCTTCTTCTTTCTTCCTATTTAATTCTCTATTCTACCCGCTTCCTTCTCCATTGTCCCTTCATCCTTCTTCCATTTTCTTTCTTCCTTCTCATTTCTCACTTCCCCCATTCCACTTCACACTATGCACTTCGCGCTTTTCATTTCTCACGTTAAAAGTGATAAGTGCGAGGTTAAAAGTGAGAAAAGAGAAGTGCTAAGTAAAAAGTTCGACCCCTCACTTTTCACTCTTCACTTCTCATCTCACGCTTCTCATTTCTTACTTCTCACTTTTAACTTCACTCAGGGAGAAGTGTGAAATTTTTGGCAAGAAATGAGCAGTGAAACGCCTCACTTTTCGCTTCTCACGCTTTTCTTCTCACCACTCACAGTGAAAAGTTAGGCGTCTCTAGTCAGAAGCTAGAAATAATGAGTGAGAAATGATACTTCTTACTTATTATTTCTCGCTTGTCCTCACTTTCGCAGAAAGGTTTCTCATTTTTCACATATCTTTACGTCTTTCTTTTTCTTACATCTAATTATTTATTTCTCACTCCTCAGTATTTATTTCTCACTTCTCAATTATCATTAATCACTTCACACTTTTGTTCGACCAAATGACATGTTTGGCTTTTCTTCTTCTTCTATGACTCTTTATTCCAACTGGAACTTGGTTTGCTTTTCTATTAAGTGTTCTATTAGCATTTCCAAGGGGCCCTCTTTAGCCGTGCGGTAAGACGCGCAGCTACAAAGCAAGACCATGCTGAGGGTGGCTGGGTTCGATTCCCGGTGCCGGTCTAGGCAATTTTCGGATTGGAAATTGTCTCGACTTCCTGGGCATAAAAGTATCATCGTGCTAGCCTCATGATATACGAATGCAAAAATGGTAACCTGGCTTAGAAACCTCGCAGTTAATAACTGTGGAAGTGCTTAATGAACACTAAGCTGCGAGGCGGCTCTTGTCCCAGTGTGGGGATGTAATGCCAATAAGAAGAAGAAGAAGATTAGCATTTCCACAGTAATTTATTGAAAGCTTTCTAAGCCCGCCAATGCATGAGTATGTATCTTGTATGGCAAGTACACTGCCCACAACTGCCCTTCCGAGCCTCTTGAAAGGAGGCTTCCGAGCCTCTTGAAAGGAGGCTTCTGAGCCTCTTGAAAGGAGGCCTGAGCCTCTTGAAAGGAGGCTTTGAGCCTCTTGAAAGGAGGCTTGAGCCTCTTGAAAGGAGGCTTCCGAGCCTCTTGAAAGGAGGCTTTGAGCCTCTTGAAAGGAGGCTTCTGGAGCTGCTTGAAAGGAGGCTTCCTAGCCGCTTGAAAGGGAGGCTTCCTGAGCCTCTGAAAGGAGGCTGAGCCTCTTGAAAGGAGTTTTGAGCTCTTGAAAGGAGGCTTCTGGAGCCTCTTGAAAGGAGGCTTCCTGAGTCTCTTGAAAGGGAGGCTTCTGAGCCTCTTGAAAGGAGGCTTCTGAGGCCTCTTGAAAGGAGGCTTCCTGAGCCTCTTGAAAGGAGGCCTGAGCCTCTTGAAAGGAGGCTTCTGAGCCTCTTGAAAGGAGGCTTCTGAGCCTCTTGAAAGGAGGCTTCTGAGCCTCTTGAAAGGAGGCTTGAGCCTCTTGAAAGGAGGCTTCTGAGCCTCTTGAAAGGAGGCTTCCTGAGCTCTTGAAAGGAGGCTTGAGCCTCTTGAAAGGAGGCTCTGAGCCTCTTGAAAGGAGGCTTCTGAGCCTCTTGAAAGGAGGCTCTGGAGCTCTTGAAAGAGGCTCTGAGGCCTCTTGAAAGGAGGCTCTGAGCCTCTTGAAAGGAGGCTTCGAGCCTCTTGAAAGGAGGCCTGAGCCTCTTGAAAGGAGGCTCTGAGCCTCTTGAAAGGAGGCTTGAGCCTTGAAAGGAGGCTCTGGAGCCTCTTGAAAGGAGGCTTCCTGAGCCAATTGAAAGGAGGCTTCTGAGCCTCTTGAAAGGAGGCTTCTGAGCCTCTTGAAAGGAGGCTTCTGAGCCTCTTGAAAGGAGGCTTCGAGCCTCTTGAAAGGAGGCTTCCTGAGCCTCTTGAAAGGAGGCTTGAGCCTCTGAAAGGAGGCTCTGAGCTCTCTGAAAGGAGGCTTCCTGAGCCTCTTGGAAAGGAGGGGCTTCTGAGCCTCTTGAAAGGAGGCTTCCTGAGCCTCTTGAAAGGAGGCTTGAGCCTCTTGAAAGGAGGCTTCTGAGCCTCTTGAAAGGAGGCTCTGAGCTCTTGAAAGGAGGCTCTGAGCTCTTGAAAGGAGGCTTCTGAGCCTCTTGAAAGGAGGCTTCAAAGCCTCTTGAAAGGAGGCTTCCGAGCCAATTGAAAGGAGGCTTTAAGCCTCTTGAAAGGAGGCTTCCGAGCCTCTTGAAAGGAGGCTCTGAGCCTCTTGAAAGGAGGCTCTGAGCCTCTTGAAAGGAGGCTTCTGAGCCTCTTGAAAGGAGGCTTCTGAGCCTCTTGAAAGGAGGCTTCTGAGCCTCTTGAAAGGAGGCTTCTGAGCCTCTTGAAAGGAGGCTTGAGCTCTCTTGAAAGGAGGCTCTGAGCCTCTTGAAAGGAGGCTCTGAGCCTCTTGAAAGGAGGCTTCTGAGCCTCTTGAAAGGAGGCTTCCAGGCCTCTTGAAAGGAGGCTTCTGAGCCTCTTGAAAGGAGGCTGCTGAGCCTCTTGAAAGGAGGCTTCCTGAGCCTCTTGAAAGGAGGCTTCTGAGCCTCTTGAAAGGAGGCTTCTGAGCCTCTTGAAAGGAGGCTTCCGAGCCTCTTGAAAGGAGGCTCTGAGCCTCTTGAAAGGAGGCTCTGAGCTCTTGAAAGGAGGCCTGAGCCTCTTGAAAGGAGGCCTGAGCCTCTTGAAAGGAGGCTCTGAGCCTCTTGAAAGGAGGCTTCCAAGCCTCTTGAAAGGAGGCTTCTGAGCCTCTTGAAAGGAGGCTTGAGCCTCTTGAAAGGAGGCTTCTGAGCCTCTTGAAAGGAGGCTCTGAGCCTCTTGAAAGGAGGCTTCTGAGCCTCTTGAAAGGAGGCTTCTGAGCCTCTTGAAAGGAGGCTCTGAGCCTCTTGAAAGGAGGCTTCTGAGCCTCTTGAAAGGAGGCTTCTGAGCCTCTTGAAAGGAGGCTTCTGAGCCTCTTGAAAGGAGGCTCAAGCCTCTTGAAAGGAGGCTTCCAAGCCTCTTGAAAGGAGGCTGAGCCTCTTGAAAGGAGGCTTCTGAGCCTCTTGAAAGGAGGCTTCCGAGCCTCTTGAAAGGAGGCTTCCTGAGCCTCTTGAAAGGAGGCTTCCTGAGCCTCTTGAAAGGAGGCTTCTGAGCTCTTGAAAGGAGGCTTGAGCCTCTTGAAAGGAGGCTCTGAGCCTCTTGAAAGGAGGCTTCTGAGCCTCTTGAAAGGAGGCTTCTGAGCCTCTTGAAAGGGAGGCTCTGAGCCTCTTGAAAGGAGGCTTCTGAGCCTCTTGAAAGGAGGCTTCTGAGCCTCTTGAAAGGAGGCTTCTGAGCCTCTTGAAAGGAGGCTTCTGAGCCTCTTGAAAGGAGGCTCTGAGCCTCTTGAAAGGAGGCTTCCGAGCTCTCTTGAAAGGAGGCTTGAGCCTCTTGAAAGGAGGCTTCTGAGCCTCTTGAAAGGAGGCTTCTGAGCCTCTTGAAAGGAGGCTTCTGAGCCTCTTGAAAGGAGGCTTCTGAGCCTCTTGAAAGGAGGCTTCCAGAGCCTCTTGAAGGAGGCTTCTGAGCTCTCTTGAAAGGAGGCTTCTGAGCCTCTTGGAAAGGAGGCTTCCTGAGCCTCTTGAAAGGAGGCTTCTGAGCCTCTTGAAAGGAGGCTTCTGAGCCTCTTGAAAGGAGGCTTCCAGAGCCTCTTGAAAGGAGGCTTCTGAGCCTCTTGAAAGGAGGCTCTGAGCTCTTGAAAGGAGGCCTGAGCCTCTTGAAAGGAGGCTTCTGAGCCTCTTGAAAGGAGGCTCTGAGCCTCTTGAAAGGAGGCTTCTGAGCCTCTTGAAAGGAGGCTCTGAGCCTCTTGAAAGGAGGCTTCCTGAGTCTCTTGAAAGGAGGCTTCCGAGCCTCTTGAAAGGAGGCTTCTGAGCCTCTTGAAAGGAGGCTTGAGCCTCTTGAAAGGAGGCTTCTGAGCCTCTTGAAAGGAGGCTTCTGAGGCCTCTTGAAAGGAGGCTTCCGAGCCTCTTGAAAGGAGGCTTCCAGCCTCTTGAAAGGAGGCTTCCGGAGCCTCTTGAAAGGAGGCTTCTGAGCCTCTTGAAAGGAGGCTTCTGAGCTCTTGAAAGGAGGCTTCTGAGCCTCTTGAAAGGAGGCTTCTGAGCCTCTTGAAAGGAGGCTTCTGAGCCTCTTGAAAGGAGGCTTCCTGAGCCTCTTGAAAGGAGGCTTCCTGAGCCTCTTGAAAGGAGGCTTCTGAGCCTCTTGAAAGGAGGCTTCCGAGCCTCTTGAAAGGAGGCTTCCGAGCCTCTTGAAAGGAGGCTTCCGAGCCTCTTGAAAGGAGGCTTCCGAGCCTCTTGAAAGGAGGCTTCCGAGCCTCTTGAAAGGAGGCTTCCGAGCCGGTCTAGACAATTTTAGGTTTGGAAATTGTCTCGACTTCCCTGGGCATAGAAGTATAATCGTAGCCTCATGATATACGAATGCAAAAATGGTAACTTGGCTTAGAAACCTCGCGGTTCACAACTGTGGAAGTGCATAATGAACACTAAGCAGCGAGGGGGCAATGTCCCAGAGGGGAATTTAATGCCATTAAGAAGAAGAATCGATTCAGCCAAATGGAATTCGGATAGATGACTTCCGCCAAAAATCTTTCGGCCGAATAACTTTCGACCAAACGATCCTTTCCCATTTCTGCCAAATTGCAATTGCTCCATACTACTATTACCGAATCATTGCTGAACATACTCTCCTGCAGCACAAGTATACAAGGACCCGTTAATCATGACCTATCATGTATCATGGCACTAAAAAATTGTCGAGATCAACCGGTTTTTAAGCTGTTATAATCGAACATAAAAATTGACAAAGCAATTAGAATGAGGAAAAGTAATCCTAATTACTGCAAGAATGGTGATCTATCTGTGTTTTCTCGTTTTATCAAACGTTTCCAAATGCTATACATTTTATTCTGGCAAACGCAAACCCAAAACCTCTCATGGGATATACTGGAGCCCTCTGCTTCATTCATAAATATTTGGCCCTCCCGTTCCTTGACATTTGCAAGGACGTTGCCGGCAGTGGTTTTTCTTCCCGACAGGGGTTATCCATAGTAATGTAAGGAAGTTATGCTACTCTCGTACAATATTCAAATCTTTACCACCTACAAGTTTTAGAGAATCTCTTAAAGCAAATGTTAACTCATAGAATGATACAAAGAAAAATACTATTCCGCAGATTTGCGCAAAATGCTTATCATATCCCAAAATAGATGTGAAAATAAGCTTTGAAATAAGCTCAATCCTTCATGCGTGTGATTTCATAGTTAGAAATCAGGTTGAACAACATTATGTTTTCGCCATATATTTTACAAGCAAATAATAAAAATAACTTTGATTTGCTATTGGGTCGACATGTAGAACAAGGTGCAATTTTCATCCAATCGTCATAAAATTTTGAAGAAAGTCATTTCAAATACAATAGAAAATTATAAAAATACTTTCAAAGCTTAATACTCAAGTATTTTCTTCACTTTTTTCCGCCTTGGCATTATTGTGGCTCTTCGCTTTCTCTGCCGCAACTATTCAGGGTAGCCCTTCCACCAGGCTCGCGGCGAACTTCAGTATTTCTTGTTGATCGCCTTTCTTGTTGTCGCCTTTCCTCAGAGATCTCTGTAGTAGTCTTCCTTTTTTGCGGTACCGGCTTGGTACTAGCTCCCTTCAACTCGGTTGCCAAACCGACCTTACTAAGCATTAGGGTCGGTCAAGTAAAGAGCCGAATCTTCAATTCGGCCTCTTTCCAGACCTCCGCCGCTTGGCTTACTGCTTACTCTTATTTCTTTTGCTCGGTAAAGAGGCGGATCTTTCATTCCGCCTTATTTCTAGCCTCCAGCAGAGACCTTCATTCTTGCTTTTCCTTCACGACGATGTTGCAGAGGATCATCACTTCTTAAGGTCTATGCCGTGTTTTCCGCGGTTGTCTAGAAAGGATATGATTAAATGCGTGATGTCCGTAATCCCCTCCATTTTC
This sequence comes from Armigeres subalbatus, assembly GCF_024139115.2. Classification (NCBI taxonomy): domain Eukaryota; kingdom Metazoa; phylum Arthropoda; class Insecta; order Diptera; family Culicidae; genus Armigeres; species Armigeres subalbatus. The sequence goes on along the minus strand of NC_085140.1, from coordinate 361,264,171 downwards.
TGGCCACCGCTCTTCTTGTCATAACTTTGTTGATAACCTTGGTCAGGGTAGACTCCTCTATCTAGATGTCGATAACTTCCTCTGCCTTGCCACATTCTTCTTTGTCGCTATTCTCTGTGACCAGTGGGGCGACCTATCATATGAATAAAAACACCCAACTCGTTGTTTTAAAATTCAAGTATGGTATTTTGTAATGTTTTCGTGATAAATAGTTCACATAAATGTTTATTTTTGCTGTATCCACTCACTGACTGCCATATGCCCTTAAAATTTGTCGAGTTCATAATTTGACCGCACATAACGATTTTTACTTATCATTTCCCTTTCCCAGAAAACTAAAGCTTTGTACCCCATGCACTGAAACTGTGATAACGTTTAAAATTAGCTGCGCCGCAGTATTCTTTCGGTAGTGATTATAGTGAACCCGTGAGCGGGAAACAGTCCGGTTATGCATAGACCGTCGCCAGTGAAGCTGCTGCTGTATGCACGCCAGTGAAGCTACGCCCATTGCGGAAGAACCGGGTGACCTGAAGTAGTGAAGTGGCCGCACCGCGAACGAAATTCACCGCCCGGAGTGCGTGTGTGGTTTCAAGCATTTCGTTATTCGACCATGTCGGAGCATGAGAACAAATATCAGGTCTATATCTATCTGAAGGAATGCTTCATCGACGTTCCGGTTCGGGAGGGCGACACCTGCGAAGATCTGTGCACCAGTTTGTGCCAGCAGTACGGGATTGGGCCGTTGGTTCAGCTGCTGTTGGGCCTTCGGATACACGACGAGCCATGGTTCCTGGCGCCGAGCGCCCGGCCCCAAGCCGGCAAAAAGTACGACTTTCGCGTACGGTTCAAGGTGAGTGTCTAGTTTCATTTATTTTAGTGGGGTGATCGGATTACAAGATTTTTAACGTGATACATGTACTAGAATTGTTTTTGAGAAGTTCAAAAGTGAGGTTCTCTTTGTTTACTCACTATCACTCTCTTTCGATGACGATGGGGCTACTTTTGAATTTTTTGTAATTTCAGTAGCTAGATGAAACTATTGTTATTCACGTTCTTGCTACAAAATCCGTAGAAAACATTAGAAGCGCTTTGAGCTTATGGAGACCGAAAGACAGAGTAAGCAAAGAGAGCCCCTCTTTGAATTTATGACCTATTAAAAAATCATAGGATAAGAAAATTCTTATTGTGTGTACGCTGTTTTGTTTGGAAAGCACTGCGCAAATTACACCAAAGCCTATGGGGCAACATTCAACAACATTATTCTGACCCAAATAATGTATAGGAAACAATGATGCAAAACAGCCCAATCGCTCATACTTTTTTCTAAGTTATTATTATGATTTCAATTTAATATTAGTTATGCATTACCGAAATGTAGCGCAAAGATTTTTTTTTGCCTTTATTAGAGAGACTTGCAGCCCTAGCCCAGCTCGTCTCTAAGCGCAAAGATTCGATTTCCACTGAAATGCAACGATTTATTGTTCTTTCTTTTGTTTTCATTTTGTTATTTTGGGTGTAGTTATTTTGACTAGGAGATTATTGTGGTATGCAGCTGAACTTGTTAATTTAGTGTTCGCACGTTGAAATTTCGTTCGGTATTTTGGTTCATGGTGATTAAAACATAAAAAAGGCTCAGTCTTAAAAAATCATTTTAATAAAGAATAAAAAAGCTCCAGTGGAGCATTTTGAAACTTCCTTCCTTGTGCAAAGATTGCAATGGTTTATCGCAATGGCAGTTTTATATTTGTCGAAGAAGAGGGTAACCATACATATGTGAGCTTCGTAATCCCATTAATACCATAATGGCTCTTTCATTATTCAAGGCAAACTTTGTAATTTCGTGATAAAACACTCTTCCATGTTGAGTTTAGAAGATGCATATTTATCAGAAATAATTATATACACAGATATTAGTAAAGGAAGTAATACGAGTTTTAATGACTCATTTAGGTCCAAAACAAGTGAAACTCATTTGTGCTTTTGAGAATATGTACAGTGATTATCAAATTGATTTGGTTACCCTACTAGCAGTTTAAAACATCCACATCAAGCTACGAGTGTCGGTCTTGCGTTCAATGAATTCGATTGTGATGCGGTAAACGTTTGTCGAAATGTGAAGGCCGATGTGGTTCGTAGGATGTTAATCGCGTGCATGCATACTACTCCGACAGCCTTCCAATAATGCTGTGGCGGTCGGGATGTGGGTAATTTTGGTCACGGGTGCATTTGCTTTTGATTAAACGCGAGACGGCGCAGTTTTATGCTGCTGGTAAATTATGCGTAATTGCGTCAGAGTTCACGCGGGAGTAATTATGCAGTTATGGCTCTGTTTATAAAGCAATTTACATTTGCATTTTGTTTTTTTTTTCTGCTGGCGTTCGCCACACACACAAGTATGTGCACTTATAATTCATTTAAATCCTTGATGGTAGAGCTTCAACGTAAGTTTCGTTCAAATACCAAAACTATTTCTTAGTTGTTGAGCGCGATATCATCGCGTTCTTAATGCAGTAATTTATTCTCAAGGATACTTTTTCAACAGTTTAGTTTCAATTGAAATTTTTCTGAACCTTCATCACCACCATCCGTCATCCACCTGATCGATCAGCCTTGCTCGCTGCGCACCTCGCTCTCTTCTGACCGTTGGATCGTTATTGATAACCATTTTCACCGGGATATTGTCAGACATTCTGGCTACGTGCCTGGCACATCGCAATCGTCCGTTATTCGCGGTGTGAATGATGGATGAATGAAATTCGTGGCTCATTCGCCTCCTCCATGTTTGTTTTTGTAGAATGGAAATCTGCAAACAGACATTGACGAATTTATTGGCAAACCGGGCTGGCAAATTCTGCCCGGCTAAAACTACCCTTTTATAGGCCGTTGGTTTCCCTGGTACAGCCTTTCAGAATGACTTGAGGGAGAGGCAGGCGCGACTGAATTAGTTGCTTACTTGTAGTTGTTGCCGCTGTTGAGCGCGATATATGCGTTGTAGCTCTCAGGAAATCTTAATCGTAACCGCCAAAGCTATACTTCATTTGCACGAGACACATCCTCTGGAATAGGTGTTCTCGCCGCACGCTCTTGTTAACATTGACAAGGCAGAAAGCACAGCGTCCGCTGTTTTGTCGACTCCAGGGTACTCAGGGCATTGCGGCGAAGATGCGTGCCCAAACCTTTGAAGATACTTTTCAAAGCCTCATGGCCTGATAAGAACTGCGTCAAGTGAACTATCTAACTTTCTCGCGCTCTCCAATAAGCCAATCCAATACACATGATCCATCTTTCCTCAGTGGCAACGTCTCAATCCTGTTGCCATCGGACAGTTGATGAAGTTCTGTCAGTTTTACGGGCATCCCTAGGGTCACCAATGTCAAGGCACTCGTCATCTGCGCATTCTTCTAGTTTTATAGACATTATCCCCACAATGACGTACGGCACATCTGAAACGATGCAATATGCGCTAATAACCTTCAGGTACATATGCCTGTGGGCGCTCTCCATGCCGACTTGCGTTTTTAACGACGATGAACTCAGTCTTATGGTGTGCCATTTGTAAGATGTTTGTGCGCATCCACTCTTTTTTGGTCGTTATAGCATGAGATGCAGTTAGCTCGACCTCCTCGTACCTCCGTTTCCCATACACGGCAAGCGTGATATCATCTGCCAAGTCTACTTGTTTGACCCCTGGAGATAGTCTAAGCCTCAACACTCCGTCACATATAGCGATCCACAATACTGGGTCCATGATGGAGCCTTGGGGTACACCTGCAGTGGTATAGGCGTTCTTCTGATCTACATCGATATCGTAGAGAAGTACTCTATTTTTAACGTAGCTTCCAACGATCTCATCTACGGGTCGTACCTTTGGTGTACTCTAAGCCTGAAGAATATTGAAAAGGCAATTACCTTCCAGCTTGCCGTTGAAAGCATTTTTTACATCTTTGGTCACCAGCGCACATTAGCGGGTACCTCTCCTCTTCCGTTGGATTGCCAAAACCGTACTGATAACTTGACATACCATCCGCACCATCTTTGTACGGAGTTAGTCTGTTGAGGAAAATAATATCAAACAACTTTCCAGTCGTGTCGATTAGGCATACTGACCTCCTCCATGTACCGTTTTCCATCTGTACCCTGGCATATATGGTATGCATTACTTATACTGCGATCATGGTTAACTCTAAGCTGTATGAGCAACTACTGTTGTCTTGTATTTCTCTACATATAAAACACATTGATATCGCGCTTGGCGTTCGCCTGTGATAAAAGGCTGGTACGAAATAATTATCTCGGGTACTTATTCAGAAGGACGTATGTGATTTTGTAAACAAAGATTCATACATCGATTTGTCCAGTCTGATGGCACTCCAACGCAAACCAATACAACAAACAGGTAGCCGAAGCCTCCCTCTTCGGCTCGGAGAAATCAACAATTGAATCTTTGTTTACAAAATCAGGGTTACCACGCCTATGTAATGAGTAGGAGGTTGAGGGTTTGAGTCCCTCCAAGACACGTGGATTCTTTTTTGCAAATTTAGTATCAGGTTCTTACGGAATGCTTTGATGTTCGTAGACAATTTCCGCTTCACCAATTCTGTTCCAATAACTTATAACGTTTCAATCGTTCTCATAGATCATAATGTTCCAATCGCTCAATGGGAAGATTCCAAACTTCGGTACATAGAAATGCAAAGTGCTGTAAGCCATATTGGCAACAGCCAAACGCGCCTCCTTCTTCGTCTTCTTCTTCAGGGTTTGAATCCAAAGGAGAATGAGAAAATCTCTCACTTATCATGGCTATATACACTCTCGATAGGTAGCATACCGTGAGAGACGTTTTTCGGGTGCTGTTACGATAATGAACTGCTTCGGAGGGCTACAACCGATGAGAAATTTCTTTCAATAAGCCCCAATTGCGGGGGCACCGGTTCTGATGCTGCATTTCAACTTGTTTTACACAGCTGTGCGAAAAAATATGGTCCCAACATGACATGAGCGTGAACAAAGCGTTTTATCAAACCCCATCGGTGGAGGCCGCCTATCCGAATCAGTTTTTTTTCCAACTTGTATACTGCCGCTAACTGCAAGTCGAGCACATCTGTATATGGGCCTCTGAGCTCTTGAAAGGAGGCTTCTGAGCTCTTGAAAGGAGGCTTCTGAGCTCTCTTGAAAGGAGGCTTGAGCTCTTGAAAGAGGCTTCCTGAGCTCTTGAAAGGAGGCTTCTGAGCCTCTTGAAAGGAGAGGCTTCTGAGCTCTGAAAGGAGGCTTCCGAGCCCTTCTTGAAAGGAGGCTTGAGCTCTTGAAAGGAGGCTTCTGAGCTCTTGAAAGGAGGCTCTGAGCCTCTTGAAAGGAGGCTTCTGAGCCTTCTTGAAAGGAGGCTTCTGAGCTCTTGAAAGGAGGCTTCCGAGCCTCTTGAAAGGAGGCTTCTGAGCTCTTGAAAGGAGGAGGCTCTGAGCTCTTGAAAGGAGGCCTGGAGCCTCTTGAAAGAAGGCTTCTGAGCCTCTTGAAAGAAGGCCTGGAGCCTCTTGAAAGAAGGCTTCTGAGCCTCTTGAAAGAAGGCTTCTGAGCCTCTTGAAAGGAGGCTTCTGAGCCTCTTGGAAAGGAGGCTCTGAGCCTCTTGAAAGGAGGCTTCGAGCCTCTTGAAAGGAGGCTTCCTGAGCTCTCTGAAAGGAGGCAGGCTTGAGCCTCTTGAAAGGAGGCCTGAGCCTTTGAAAGGAGGCCTGAGCCTCTTGAAAGGAGGCCTGAGCTCTTGAGGCCTGAGCCTGAGCCTGAGCCTTCCTGAGCCTGAGCCTGAAGTTTTCCCGTCCAGCCTGAAAGGTTTGAATGTTATCGAATATGAAAGGGCTCTCCTAGTCTCCAATATTTCGTTTGTAATTACAGCAAGTCGAGCACATCTGTATATGGGCCTCCATATACAGATGTGCTCGACTTGCGGCTAGCGGCAGTATACAAGTGCGATATATTTGTTTTCATGGCTTGCTATGATTCGAAGAGGTTTTTGCCTCTCTTTTATCGTTGTTCGTTATATATTGAGAGCGATTTCTGCAAACCCTGTTCTTCTTCTCATTGGCATTGAATCCCTACTGGGACATTGCCGCTTCACAGACCGAACCGGTAATCGAATCCAGCCACCTTCAGCATGGTCTTGCTTCGTGGCCGCGCATCTGAGGAAGGCCCCTAACGCTTGCTGTTTGGAATTGGAGGCAAGATGGTAGAAAATCAACTTTCACTTGTTTCCATACCACCGACGCAGTACCTTCCATGGCCCACTTGTTTCCTCGCAATTTAGTTAGCTTTCTTGATATTTGCTTCTATATTGTCAATCCGGAACAAAGTTAGTACACTTTTTATACCGAAATTAGATTTTTCTCCAGATACAGAAAAGTTACCCAACTTCAGAAGTAGTGCGCTGGATTCGCCTAAAGATGCGCAAAACAACGCATCAATTAGTTTGACAGATAAAACCTCCGAAGAAAGTTCGATTCGGAAGTCCCGACTTCCGAATTCTAATCTGGCGCTACGCCGACAATATCGTTCTTGCTTTCACCGTCCAAATGGTCCCCAAGATACTGAAAGTTTTCAACATTCTCCACTGCTTGTCCGGCTACCGAAAAATTGGAAGGGGTTGATCATGTTGACATGTTTTGGTCTTGCTGACTCTTCCTTCTTCTTCTTCCATGGCTCTACATTCCCTCGAAAGGTTCCTTTCAAGAGGCTCGGAAGCCTCCTTTCAAGAGGCTCGGAAGCCTCCTTTCAAGAGGCTCGGAAGCCTCCTTTCAAGAGGCTCGGAAGCCTCCTTTCAAGAGGCTCGGAAGCCTCCTTTCAAGAGGCCTGGAAGCCTCCTTCAAGAGGCCTGCAGCCTCCTTCAAGAGGCCTGGAAGCCTCCTTCAAGAGGCTCGGAAGCCTTCAAGAGGCCTGGAAGCCTCCCTTCAAGAGGCCTGGAAGCCTCCTTCAAGAGGCCTGGAAGCCTCCTTCAAGAGGCCTGGCCTCCTTCAAGAGGCCCGGAAGCCTCCTTCAAGAGGCCTGGAAGCCTCCTTCAAGAGGCCTGGAAGCCTCCTTCAAGAGGCCCGGAAGCCTCCTTTCAAGAGGCCAGCCTCCTTCAAGAGGCCTGGAAGCCTCCTTCAAGAGGCTCGGAAGCCTCCTTCAAGAGGCCTGAAGCCTCCTTCAAGAGGCCTCGAAGCCTCCTTCAAGAGGCCTGGAAGTCTCCTTTCAAGAGGCTCGGAAGCCTCCTTTCAAGAGACTCGGAAGCCTCCTTTCAAGAGACTCGGAAGCCTCCTTTCAAGAGGCTCGGAAGCCTCCTTTCAAGAGGCTCGGAAGCCTCTTTTCAAGAGGCTCGGAAGCCATCGCACTAATAATTTGTAAACACTCTTAAAGAGATAACGTTAAAAAATTGTGATAACAAAAATTTAAGTTTCGCGCGTATTTATTCAGAATTTAGTCCTCGCTCGCGCGGAAGTGGTGCGGATGTGATTTTATAGATACGCATTCAGCGCGGACAACATTTAAGGTTCCGCGTAACCACCCTGAATTTCTTCTTCAGCTGCTGGATACAATGACAAATGTTGCTCGAAGCGCATCTCCTTGGTAGCCGGAAGCTCTAGTAGATGTGTACTTCCGGAGGGAAAGGAAGCTTGCATTCCTGTCAGTAAAACGCTTAAGACCATCCAATGGGATCTATTTCTTTCATTTAGTTACGCAAAGTACCAACTGGACGAGCATTTATATTGCTTTATTATTCAGCATTTAAGATAACACATACGTTTTTTCGTTGGGTTTTAGTACTTATGTAGACTGTCCTTATTTTAAATTCATGATTAGAAAATAAATTAGCTTAACTTTAATTTATTGAACGGCTACTCAGTCTTGCACTTATTACAACGAGTTTTTTATTTACCCGACGTTTCGACACGGGGATTGTGTCTTTTTCAAGACACAATCCCCGTGTCGAAACGTCGGGTAAATAAAAAACTCGTTGTAATAAGTGCAAGACTGAGTAGCCGTTCAATAAATTAAATTAAAACGTACAGTCGATCCATAATCAGTAAATTAGCTTAACTTTGACTGACTACGTATATCCATGGTTGCTACACCGTGATGGACCAGAATCAATGAAATTGCACAAAGAATCAACCGAATGATTAACTGGGATTATTGAAGCATTATCAGTGTGCAAGTTTCAGTTACTCAAATATTCAAGTGATCAATAATGGCGCTGGCCACGTCCTTGTATGTAGTCAGTTAGAAAGAGACATATTTGAAGACCGTGTTTACCTCTGCATCTCCACAAAAACCACAGGAAAGATTATTAGTTAGTCGGTGGGCATCATTGGATCTGGATTCACTCTGATAAGCTATGTGACCATGCCATGTTGGAAAATGATTTCAACCAACTATGACTCGGCCACACAAAGCAGAAATAACTAACTTCCTGCACACCGAGCAGAAAGACTACCAAACACTTATCAATTGATTTACTTCGCGACCGCACAAAGCACAACGATATCAGATCGTACGAAGTGTCTATGAACTGAGTATGAACACTAGAGTGATTTAAATTTTGACTTTTTCACTTCCATTGACTGAGCACGAGCAGTTTAAAGTTTGTATGAAAATTAATATGAAAACAGTAACTTTGTAGAAAACCGTTCCGCAACGTTGCCCATTAAGCTCTAAAAATATATGAAAACGTTGGAAAGATAGGAAATTAAGCACGGCAATCGATTGTCTTTGTTACGTATCGATTTGATAGCTAGAAAAGTTATTAATAAAATACTGAATCGTGGGAAATTTAATTCAACACGTAAAAGAATAACGTCAATAATGAGCATTTTTGTTTTCCATATAGGTTTACTTACAAAAGTCACATCGCTTCGCAACAACAACAGACTTTCAAGTTAAGAAGTGTTCTATGAAGTCGACGCGCTGATTACATTCAAGGCGGGCACATTCAAATTACATCTAAATTAGCTGAAAAATTAGGAAGTGTATTAAAATGATAAATACAATAGTTTAAGCATAGGAGAGCAGAACAGTCAAAATTTAAATCACTCTAATGGACACTCCCCACCATGCATGCCTGGTGGCATATTAAACTTGTTGAGGATCGCGTTTCGGACGACTACAAACTATTTAGGATCTCACTTTTTTCGACCGGAGCAAAGCGCAATACAAGAGCATGGACCATGCCGAACCAAATAAATATTTTTTCATATCTTCGCGACGAATATCACACGCACTGTAATTACTTGACCGATGGCCATGATTACAGAATGAATTACAGAAATATGTGCCTTAATATAATATCTAGAGGAAATGTTCCGTTTTCCATCTCACTGAACATATATTCATCTCATCGCAAAACAAAGAAATACAGCACCAATCTTTTTGCTAACATGCGTGCTCACTGGTGAAAATCACAAGAATAAAAAACAAACCAAATTCCTTTTTATTGATTTGTTTTTGATGGGATGGAAATAGGAGCTATGAGTTGAAGTGCCGAACCGTTCCCCTATATATGTAACACAAAATTGGCATTTGTACGACCGCGCATCACTCAAAAATAGACAGCCCAACTTTTGCAAATTCATATTCGTTTCCTTCTTCTATTTACGGTGAAACTGGAAATATTTCAAAATCTAAATCCAATCTCTTCGATGAAATGGTTTCTCGTACATTTTGTATGGGAATTTCAAATCTTGATCATTTGTATATATAACACGAAGTTGGAATTATCAACCGATAATGGAAAGATCGATATGTGCTAATTTTTGTTTGTGTACTTAACTAATAGGAAACATGTTATTACAAAACCGTAAAAAAATAAAATAATTCTGAAGAACTAATTTGTTTCCTTGATGAATTATGTACGCAGCAAATTGTATGAAAAAATATAAATTTTTAGCGAGACAAAGTTCGCCGGGACAGCTAGTTTATGTATAAATGATTTCTATCAAATACTTTAAAAATGTTCTTTTTTTCCTTTGTCTCGACCTCTAGATTCCCAAACTATCCAACCTGAAAACGCTGGACCGAGCCCTGTTCAACTACTACTACTACCAGTTGCGGCACGACCTCCTGCAGAGCAAAATCGGCGAAATCGCGTACGACGAGTACAAGAACAAAATCCTGGGCTACGTCGTCAACGACATGTACCGCAAGATGGTCGAGGATGGCGTCAGCGTGAGCGAGCTGGAGCGCACCTACAAGGAGTACATCCCGCGGAAGATCAACAAAGAGCACTCGCTGCTGTTCTTCAACTGGGCCCGGTCCAAGGTGTTTAACTCGCTGAACCAGATCCGACACAAGGACCACGATGTGGAGTAAGTTGGGTCGAGATATCCGAGTAATATGAACGTCACAATTTGCTGATTCCGCTTTTCATCCTTAGCTATGTAAAAAGTGTATATATAGACGATATCGATAACATTGCGCCGTGCTACCTGTACGAGGAATACAGCTGCAGCATACCGTATCCGCGGGACGATGGCATAACGAAACCGGGAAAGTGTAAGGTCAAGGTGAAATTCGTCCCGTACGGTCAGAGCCGGTCGTCAAAAAGTGCAAAGTCGGGCAAGAATGGGCAAAAAGTTGACAGCGAATCGCTGCCGGGACTGAAGGTGTTGTATTCGCAGGAGGTTTGTGTCTTATTTTTTCTTTCCCACTTGTCAATGCATCACATATCCTGTCGTTTTTTTTTTAATTTCAGTGGAGGCACGTGGCGAATATCGATGAAATTTTTACTATACTAGTAGATAAACTTACGGTGGATATTTCACTGAAGGATCAACCGAATCTGTACTCAATAGACTTTAGCAGTCAGACTGAATTAGAATCGTTCGTAACGTGTTTAGCTGGTTATTATAGGTGAGTTTCTGTGCGTGGCAGATAAGACGCATATCCGGAACTAATTGTATTTTTTTAGATTAATGTGTAAGTGGACTGTGTATCTGTGTAAACCCCATCTGTCCTCACCAACCTTGAATAGGCTGACGGAGCTAAAATGCCATGGCCCTATCGGGTAAGTAGATTATTTATGTTTGTAGTGTTGGATTTTTACTTCGTATATATGGTAATGATCACACCCCGGTTTTATTGCCTTGAGGACCTTCTCGTTGCGGATGTCAGATTTTCTCCCAATTTCATATACCTTGCATAAACAAATTTTCTTGATATTTAAATTTAATTTAATTTAATTAAATTTAAATTTAAATTTAAATTTAAATTTATTTAATTTAAATATATATATAAAACCAATCTATGTATGTATGTTCATAACTACTTCTGAACCACTTGGCCGATTTCACCAAATTTGGTACAGACATTCTCTATCCTCAGAGGAAGTTAACAAAGGGGTGGGATGGTCATGTAGAAAAGGGGAGGGGTGGTGGGAGGGTTTTGTTCAGAAAACGAACAATTCTGTGTAACTTTCAACTCCAGGACCGATTTCAACAAATTTGGTACAGACATTCTCTATCCTCAGAGGAAGTTAACAAAGGGGTGGGATGGTCATGTAGAAAAGGGGAGGTGGTGGGAGGGGTTTTGTTCCAGAAAACGAACAATTCGTGTAACTTTCAACTCCCAGGACCGATTTCAACCAAATTTGGTACAGACATTCTCTATCCTCAGAGGAAGTTAACAAAGGGGTGGGATGGTCATGTAGAAAAGGGGAGGGGGGTGGGAGGGGTTTTGTTCAGAAAACGAACAATTCTGTGTAACTTTCAACTCCCAGGACCGATTTCAACCAAATTTGGTACAGACATTCTCTATCCTCAGAGGAAGTTAACAAAGGGGTGATGGTCATGTAGAAAAGGGGAGGGGTGTGGTGGGGGGGGTTTTGTTCAGAAAACGAACAATTCTGTGTAACTTTCAACTCCCAGGACCGATTTCAACCAAATTTGGTACAGACATTCTCTATCCTCAGAGGAAGTTAACAAAGGGGTGGGATGGTCATGTAGAAAAGGGGAGGGGTGGTGGGAGGGTTTTGTTCAGAAAACGAACAATTCTGTGTAACTTTCAACCCCAGGACCGATTTCAACCAAATTTTGTACACATATTCACTACGAGGAGGTAATCATATGGGAGGGATTTGGGAAAGGGGAGGGGTCTGAGGGAGGGTTTTGTTTAGAAAACGGGCAATTCAAAGTAAATCATGAACCCCTGTACCGATTTCAACCAAATTTGGTACACACATTCTACATCATAAGGAAAAGATAACAAAGGGGGTGGGATGGTCATTGGAAAAAGGGGAGGGTATAGGGGAGGGGTTGTCTTTGGAAAACGAGCAATTCAGTGTAACTCCCAACCCCCAGGACCGATTTCAACCAAATTGTGTACACATATTCACTATGAGAAGCCGATCATATGGGAAGGTAATTTGGGAATCGGGGAGGGGTCTGATGGGAGGCTATCGTTCGGAAAACGGGCAGTTCAGTGTAACTTCTGAACCCTGTACCGATTTCAACCAAATTTGGTACACACATTTTCTATCCCTAGGAGAAGATAACAAAGGGGGTGAAATGGCCGTTGAGAAAAGAGGAAGGGTAAAGGGAAAGCGGTTGTCTTTAGAAAACGGGCAATTCAGTGTAACTCCTGACCCCCAGGACCAATTCTAAGCAGATTAAATGATTAAATCATTCAACTCTATGATTAAAGATTATGATTAATGAATTATAATTTTTGAAAATGATGACTGATAATGATTAATGATTAAATTCATTTTGACAATAATTAACGATTATGAATAATAGATGAAAAAACCGTTGGATTATGATTAACGATTACCGATCGTGATTAAATGTTGACACACTATGTGTATGGTTAATGATTAACGATCGATATGATTAATGATTGATGATTATGAATGATCAAATTGCATAGTGATCCATAATCGAGTAACCTTTATTCCAAATTTTAAAAGGTATGATAATTATATGATAATGATTCAAGATTAATAAATAAAAGCAAGGTATGCAATGATCCAATGTTCCAGCATAACTTCTGTACCCTTGCCCGATTTCAACCAAATTTGGAACAAACATTCTTTTTCTTAAGAAGGCGAAGATGACAGGGATCGATCAACTCAACACTTCATCGAAATCATGGTTTGCCCAGAGAAAAGCAATGATTAAAGTGTTTCCTTCTGGACGGTAAATGTGATCATTTCTTTAAAAATAGACGTTTTTCCGGAATAAGGCATCGGTGTATGTTTTTCCTTCTTTAGAAATAGACGTTTGCCCGGAAAAAGACGATTTTGGGTTTGAACCCCTTTCAAAATCAGTCAATGTTTTCAAATGTAATCTACCTTCTTTTAATCAAATGATGAAATATCAATAAGAAAACACAATTATCCTTTTGACCTATTCCAATTCCGATGGTGAAAAAACTGCGAATTAAACTGGCAACTCTGAGCAAGGCCGGGTACATAAAGCTAGTATTTAAATAAATATTAACATAGTACAAAACCCTTACAATTTTGCATGCTATGTATGCAATTCTGTATAAGAAGAATATTAATGCCACGTTTACTTTTTGCTTATGTTCATCTTTATAATCTTTATTACGAATAAACGGAAAACCAATGAAAATGAGTGGATGGATTGAATGGATTAAATGCATGGACTTAAATCGCAACTTACTTAATTTTTCAACATTGAGTCGGGAGTCCAAATGTTTGCACACAAAGCCTCATTTGATAGTATGATGCAGCTTATGATATTGTAGGTTCTGCGCATAAAAAAATCGCTCGTGTGATTGATCATTGTTTGCGTTGCGGAAAAATTTCGCTCAGCCCCGATAACGATCATAAAAATCGTTATTCAATTGCATTCTGTTTTATCAGCAACAAGCATGATAAGACTTTTATTGTGATCTTTTCAGTTTATGATTTATTTGTTAGCAAAAAAAAGCAACACTAGAAGAGGAGACTATTGTCATGCATCAAGTTTATCCTGAAACTTGCGCAAGTGAGGACAATCGAATTGGCACATTATTCGCTGTACGAATGTTTTCAGGTAGTCACTCAGTTCAATGAAGCAATGCGAAAAGTACGCTCGTGGCTGTATTCAGACAAAATGCGCGTGATTTACGATTTAGGCAGGGGAACTGCTTCTGGAATTCATCTCATGGCTCCGATATTCATCTCATCAAAAACAAAGCAACGGAAAGCAATTTGATTTGTTCCTTATTTTTGTGATTTTTTTCAGCAGTGAGCACGCATGTTGACAAAAAGAAGCAACGAAATTTGCGCTGTTTTTTTTTTTTTTGTTTTGCGATGAGATGAATTTATGTTCAGTGAGATGGAGATCGAGACATTTCCCCTATGTCCAAATTAGATGCTGTAAGTTATCCAAATCACCCTGGAGCTCAAACCAATTCGTTTGCCAAGCCATCTGGGCCCGGTACAAAACCAATAGCAACCGATTGTGTCAATATAGGCCCTCAGAGGCCATACACAGGATTCACGGTTATCACTCGAGGACGCGCGCTGTTGTATTTTGTACAACACATGTGAATTTTCGGCTGTCATTGTTTACCTAAGTCAAATATCGGCATGAAACCAACGTGTACTCCTCAAATCACTTACCATGCTGCCCACAAAATGGTTCCGGTCATTTTTGGCCATAATTGGGTGATCACGGGGAAATTTACTGAAGCGACCTCCGGGAATCCGATGATTCGTAGCGATAGTTGAAAGTTTTTACCATCATGTTTGGCCAAATACATCGAAAATTGTAAGATTTAGAAAACTAGCATCCTCTACAATGTCGTTCAAGTGGTCAGAACTATCATGATAAAGGTAAGTTTAGTTTGCAATTCATCCGCTTGGCGGTGCTAATGTATGAGACATTATTTTTTAGGTGAGATATCTCGGAATCTGATAGATTTCGAAAGTTACTGCCTTCTACAAAGTTGTTCGGGTGGTAATATCCAATGTGGAAGCAGAATTAGTTTATAATTCATCCGCTCAATCAAAAGCTCTCATATTGGTCTGTTGACTGCAATATTCAAATTAATTCATGGAAAAAATGATACTTAGGTGAGGTATCTCGCTAACTTTGGGACTTAAATTGTTGCTGCCTTCTAGATAGTTGTTCGGGAGGTAAGAACTACTTCAATGGTGGAAATTTTATTTTGTAATTCAACCGCTTGGCGGCGCTAGTGTATGAGGAATATTTTTTCAAATACTATGTCTCGAAATCTGTTAGATTTAGAAAGTTTCATGTCTTATACAAAGTTTTTCGAGTGGTAATACTTAATGTGGAAGCAGAATTAATTTGGAGTTCAACCGCTTGGCGGCGCTAGTGTATGAGAATAACTTGTAGATGAGATATCTCGTAATCTGTGAGATTGAGGATGTTGCCCTCTTCTACAAAGTTGCTCGGCTGGTAAAAGGCATGTTTAAGAAAGTAGCAGATACTTCGCAATCTGTGAGAGTTAGTAAGTTAACATCTTCTACAAAGTTGTTTGGGAGGTAAGAATCATTGTGATGAAGGCAAGTTTGTTTTGGAATTTATCCACTTTGTGGCGCTAGTGTATGAGGAAATATTTTAAAGCTAAATACTTCGCAATCTGTGGAATTCAGAAAGCTATTCCAGCTGAAAGTCTCCTAAATAAAGACAAAAAAAAGAAAGCTGTTATCTTCAACAAAGTTTTCCGGGTGATATAAGCCAATATTAGAGCAAAATTATTTTGGTGACGCTAGTATAAAAGAAATTACATGTTATATGAGATATCGCAATCTAGGTTTGAAAAAAATAACGTCCTTTACAAAGTTGCTCAGGTAATAAAAGGTTTATTTGTTGTTTTAATTGGCTTTTTGCGGTGACAATTAAATCAAAACAGCAATTTAGCGTTACGCGTTTCGGTTGCTACGCTTCAGCCGTCATCAGGCGCTACTAACTGGTAACCTCCTAGCTGTTCAGTCAGACAAACATAACTCATTCCACAGTCGTGCCATTGAGGGAGGATGATTTTTGAACAAGTTTAGGGGATGTAGAGTTAGGAAAAATGAAGACCTGGGTCTTCGCCGCGCTGATGACGAATTTCGCGCCAACTCGACCAGCGGTTGGCAGCACCATCTCAGAATCGAATGAAACTTGGTGGGCATAAAGATATGGTATTTCTAAGCCACTCTGCATACTTATTTTTTCAAAAAAATTCCAGAGTAACATTTGATGAGGGCCTAATTTTTTTTCATGGATTTTTTATAAATCGATGTAACTCTAAAATGACAAGACCTACAAAAAAGTGTTGTATGGCGGACTGTCGTGAAATTCCCAGAAGTTTTTGGAAAATATCCAAAAATAAAATACAGATTTCTACACCGAAAAAATTAGTTTTAAAAATTAAAATCGATGTTACAAACACACCTCATCTCAGAAATCGATGAAACTTTTTCTGCAGATAGGTATTTTAATTATCTAATTTTCTGGGAATAATGTTCCTGTGACATATTTAAGGAAAAAAGTTTTTCTAACAAAACTTCTTCATGTCCATATTGAGTGAAAATTTATCAGCGTGTTTTATGCCTACAGCGCCAATTATAGGTTCAGCAGCCTATCATCAACCAACGACACATTTTGGAAGTATAAAAATTTGTTTAGGAAGCAATTTAGCATAATCTAACATTAATGTGGACCAACATTTGAAAACGTATGTTTTCCTAGATTTCTAATATCAATGTTACACACAAATGACCAGATTTACAAAATTGTGATGTTTGATGGACTATTGTAAATTTGTCTGAACTATGAAGTCTGAAACATAAAAGAGCGTTTCGTTCACCGAGAAAATAAATTAATGAATGTAAAGATTAAAATTGGTTTAGCAAAAAAAAATTGGAGGTCGATATTTTTTAACAGATAAACATTTTGATTCCAAAAGATGAAGCTCGGTAGGTAATTTCATTAGGGGGATTTCCGGTAAACGCACATTTAAAGAATAATAAATTTTCCGCATTTTTTATATTTTTTCTTCAATTTTTTTTTTCTACATTTAATTCTAATTTCTACTTGAATACTCATTAATTTGTTAATTTACTCGAACAATTTAAAGACTTTTGGGTCTTCATCTGAGTTGGAATATTTTTAGCCAGGATTTTATTATGAGCGATTGGTATAAAAGAATGAAGTTTTTGTGTTCCAATTATATATATATATATATATATTAGGGTGGTTCAAAAAATCGATTTTGCTCCACAGTGCTCATCTGATTCTTTACCATGTTTTGAGTGACCTCTGAAAATTTGAGCTCATTTGGATTAAAACTGATTTAGCACAAGCCGTGTTAACTTTGCATGCAAATTAGTATGGGGAAATTTATTTTTTCGTTATACTGTTAATGACGCTTCCCTATCAAGCGCATGTTAAAAGAAAACCTACATAGCTAAAAGGGATACTCAACAGCTTTCATCCAACGGAAACCGCATGTTGATTAATCGCCCCAATAATTAGTAATCGATTTTAAGACAGGTTGCGAATCTTTAGTCATGATCATTAAACTTCTTTGAGGGCATCACTGAAATGTGCAGTGCAACATAGTAGCCTGAATTTGCGTGTGCTATCTTTCGCGCCACGAGCAGCAATGTTGCCTGTTGATGAGTTGTGCAATTAGCTCCAGAAAACCACGGTATAGATTAAATTCGTTTACTAATTATTGGAACCATTAATTGAGATGCTGTTTTCACTGAGTGAAAGCTGTTGAGTATTCCTTTTAGCTATGTAGGTTTTCTTTAACATGCGCTTGATAGGAAGCGTCATTAACAGTATAACGGAAAATAAATTTCATACTAATTTGCATGCAAACTTGAAACGGCTTGTGCTAAATCAGTTCTAATCCAAATGAGCTCAAATTTTCAGAGGTCACTCAGAACATGGTAAAGAATCAGATGAGCACTGTGGAGCAAAATCGATTTTTTGAACCACCCTAATATATATATATATTTTGCTTTTTTGAAAAGTTCATCAAACTCTTGTTGAGTACAGTCGTCGGGGTGACAATGGGTCGAATGGGGGTGAGAATGGGTCACTGTTTCAACTACTTAGAATGCTTGTAGAATGGATGTATCAGAGGACAAGAAGAAAAAAATATAAGAGACCTTTTTGAACGATTTTGCTCTACGCCCTCCATGCTCGCGGTGAGAGCGATGACCCATTCTCACCCCCAGACCCATTGCAACCCCGATGGCGGTATTGCTCATACGTGATATAACAGAAATCCATTTTAGTGATATTTTTATTTGATTGAAAACGCCCATTCGTACAACTCCCGAGGAGTCTTGATAGTATTTCCATAATCTGTGGCAAGAGTTGCTCGTTTTGCCATTCGCTTGAGAGTGCCACCAATAGCTTCGCAAGGGCCTTTTCCGTGCGATGTTGTAAAAAAGTGCCATTCTGCTTCTAAGCCATGTTTTGAATTTAAATTACACAGACTTGCAAAGTTCCTTTTATTTTTATAATGTGCTGCAGCTCACCCAGACACAAAAGTAATTTTTGTAAAATCGATCGACTGTTTCAAAAAGTAAAACATAGACCCTTTTCAAATGTTGGTCCACAATTATGTTAGATTATGCTAAATTGCTTCCCCAAACAAATTTTATACGTCCAAAATGTGTCGTTGGTTGATGATAGGCTGCCGAACCTATATTTGGCGCTGTAGGCATAAAACACGCTGATAAATTTTCACTCAATATGGACATGGAAAAAGTTTTTGTTAGAAAAACTTTTTTTCCTTAAATATGTCACAGGAACATTATTCCCAGAAAAATTAGATAATTAAAGTACCTATCTGCAGAAAAAATTTCATCGATTTCTGAGATGAGGTTTTTTTGTAATATCGATTTCAATTTTTAAAACTTTTTTTTTTTCAGTGTAGAAATCTGTATATTATTTATTGGATATTTTTCCATTTTTTTGGGAATTTCACGACAGTCCGCCATACAACACTTTTTTGTAGGTCTTGTCATTTTAGAGTTACATCGATTTATAAAAAATCCATGAAAAAAATTAGGCCCTCATCAAATGTTACTCTTGATAATTTTTGAAAAACTAAGTATGCAGGGTGGCTTAGAAATACCATATCTTTATGTCCACCAAGTTTCATTCGATTCTGAGATGGTGCTGCCAGCCCCATAGAAGGGTTGGCGCGAAATTCGTCTGATACAGATCTTCCAGCTGGTGAGGTACTCTGTCAGGGCATCCAGGCCTCGTTGGAGTTTTGCCACTAGCGCTTTGATCACGGTGTCATCTGCAAACAGAGACAGAATGCCGTTTTCTGGAGGTTCTGGCATGTCGGAGGTGAACAGATTGAAAAGCAGGGGCCCGAGGATACTGCCCTGGGGGCAGTGGTGGAAATACTCGCTTCACGAGTAAGAAAAGAGTGTAATTGGGCCTACCAAAAATGCCATACTCGCGCAAACCTACTGCCTGCATTTTTCTGGCGCTTGCTTTGTTCGCGAGTACGGGCAGAGCAAAACAAAAGTTCGGGAGTAAAAACACGGTCGAATACAATGGATAGATTTGACTTGACATAAACATAATAACAATAAACAAGTGTGTTCTTGCTCGAACATCAGGGAGAAATAAGTTCCGAGGTTGTTTCATGACTTTTAGCAAATTAACCCGAGTGACTCGCGAAGCTTTACGAACATTTTTCGGGGTTCGTTTTTTTGTTTTCTCTGCGAGTAGTAGGTAGGCAAGAAAAAGGCAGAACAAATGTTCGCGAGTCTTTTGCATTACCTACTTCTTGTTTTGTGAGTAAGATTCGCAGATTTCCACCACAGCATGCTCATTAACAGCTGCTTCGTGTGGACTGACGTTGTTTTGTCCAAGATTGTGTGAGCTGACGAAGTGACGACCTATTTCAAAAACCTTCTTTGCAGGAGTTATCAAGCGATCCTTAGAGCCATTGCTGTCTAATGGGATCAAAGGTGGAATGGATTTTAGTATTTTGGTCATTTCCCGAACGACTCAGAACATTCTGGGAGAGCGCGGATCTTATTCGTCAAATCGTTATTTCTGAGGTCCACCATTCTGGCCTGGATAAATTGGGTCATGCGATTGCAGTACGTTGGTACTGCCTGCGAGTGAAATTTCGCAGACGGATCAAACCTTCGGTGAGTAAATCAATGTTTAGGGTGTTGCTTACCAGTCGAGCAGTTGGCACATGTTGTTCACGGGCCTGAGAGATCGCCTCTTGGATGGAGTGGAGCTGGTCGTCGATTTCCTCCGGTGTGGTCGGATGTCGCTGGTAGTTGATGTTTTAGTCCACACACCTTTGAAACCGGCTCCAGTCGACACGATGGTAGTTTCGCCGGGACTACTGATGCCGATCGACCGAGGAGCCCACTTTCGCCACTACCGGGTAGTGATCCGAGCTGAGCCCCTGGTAAACGACCAGCTGGGAGATGTGGTCGTTCATGTTTGTGATGTATAGGTCGATTGTGGAATGGGCGCCGGACCGACTCAGCAGAGTGGGATCAGGATCGTATAGTGGCCTTCCTCCATGTCGTTGCTCCAAATGGTTCTGTTTTGATTGCAGCGACTGTTGCCCCAGGCTTGGTGCTTGGCATTTAGGTCGCCGGCAATGATGAACTGACCTTTTTTCAGCGTAAATTTGGTGATGTCCCTCCGAAGAGCGATCGATGATCCGTCGCCAGCTTTAGCTTGAGCTGGGCAGAACGCCGCGATGAGCATGATTGTGCCGACGGAGGTAGTAACTTCCACACCGTTGGCCTCAACAATGCGCAACTGGAAGCTTGGCAGCAGGCGACAGTTGATGTTGCAGCGGAGAGCGATGGCCATACCACCTCCCCTGGTCAGCCGGTCGAGTCGCACGGTGCGAAAGTCCGGGATGATGACGTTCACCTCCGGTTTACGGTGCGTTTCGGTGATGAACGCCACGTCTATTTCCTTCTTCTCAAGGAAATCCTTCAGCTCAGTTATTTGCTCTTTAGCGAGCAAGCGTTCCAGGCCTACCCTAGCAGCAATTTTCAATGATGAACATGCCATGAGTGAAGACCTGGTCGAAGCGGGATTTGCAGCAGCGCAGCCGAGTAGCGAGCTGTGCGAAGATCGGCATCAGTTGCTCCGGAGTGTAGAGCGGAGTCTTTTCTTCCAGTGGGACGGCTTCGTTCTACGACTGCTGACGGAACCCAGAAGGAGGAAGCGGGGCCATTCACTAGTGGCTGGTGCCGACGATGCTGGAGTTTGAACCGACGCAGCTGCCGCTGCCAGTCGCTTGTGCGGCTGTAACGGTGGGAGACAGTATAAATCTCGAATTCCTCTTGTTTGAGGCTAAACTGGATGCAACGGAAACAACTTTTCAAGCAATTAGTTAAAAACCTCGGCTGAACTGACTGCTGGAAAAATCGAGTTAGGGGTTTAAATACGTACTAACTCTTTTTAAACTGGTGAACAATGGTAGTGAGAGGAACACACGGAAGTTCTTATTACTTATTATTACGTTTTCCTGGTGGTGTTCTAGAAGCAAGACAAGGATGTGACTAGGGCTCCGATGCATGTCCAAAAACAGTATTACTGTTCTGTTTTCTCAAGAAAGGATTGATTTCCTATTGACAAGGGGCGCGCCTTCAATGGGATTGCTCTCTGTGAAGGGTCTAAATAGCGGGACCTTGTCATGGTGCTCTTGAGAAATCAAAACAACAACTGTATCGAAACCGATACTGCATTGCCTATCAATAGTAATGGAGTAGTTCGACATGCACTTAAACACCAAGGATACGGGTAAAGCTTCAATAGATCTAATAACTGGTCGCAGTGGCACACCCGAACAGGAATGAAAAAAACCCAGATTAATCAACCTAGCGGTGATGGCGCCTTTCTCGCGTAAAAAGGTAATAAATGTAGCCTTTACGCTTACACCTCGATGATGTACAAGAAAGGAAAAACAGTTACACCGTCTAATGTTATGATAGAAAATTTACACTAGTAGACGACAGATGGCGCTGCCAAAAGTTTCTCGAATTTCCTATGTTCGAATTTTGACTTTCGGACAATTTCATGGTACTATGAAACTGAACGAAGAGCATACTTACGCCTAAATGCGTGCAACACGAGCATCTTTATAGTACGATGGGAGCAAGCCACGGTGGCTTAATGGGAGCAAGCCACGGATAAACTGTAAAAATATTCATAGATGCAAGGCATTTTTCATAACACATTATTGTTCTATGTGACTATGTCTCATCACTATTTTAATATTATCTATTATTTGCAATTTGCAATTATTATGAAATTCAATAGTGATCAACAGCGTTTTAGTATCTGTCGGATGCAACTTGTTGCAAGAAAATCGGTTAAGAGTTTCTATGTGAAAATTTGGCTAATGTTTTTTATGGCATTTTGTGCACACACACACGCACACACATACACACACACGCACACACGGACAGACAGACATTTGTTCAGCTCATCGAGCTGAGTCGAATGGTATATAACACTATGGGTCTCCGGGACTTCTATCAAAAGTTCGAATTTGGAGTGAAATGATAGCCTTTCGGTACAACTTTGTTGTACGAGAAAGGCAAAAACCGGTGGGAGTATTGGCATCACACGACGGGGAGCCGGGATGGCTGGAAAGTTCACCTCGTTGATTACGTGAACACGGTTCTTCTTCGGAAGGGTCCTGGTGGAAGCCTTCTTCCGGATTTCAAGGAACTCGGCTCGCTTTGGGCAGCCCTTTGTGGTGGCCCAATGTTTGTCGCCACAGTTGGCGCACTTGGGATCGGGGTTGGGGCTCGCCACACTTGTTGAAGCGCGGCAGTTCTTGGTGCCGTGCCCAAAATTGAAGCAGTTGGTGCACTGCGTGACGTTGCGGTACACTGACCGATATCGCTGGTCGCGATATCTTCTCGCGATCTTGTGTATGGCTACTGGCTTCAGTCCGCAACTTTCAAGTCTGCTTGGAGCTCTTCCTCCTTCATGTCGTGGAGTCCTCGCAGCAAAGCCTTGAGCGGCTTCGTGCCGGGGTGGTCATGAGTGTAGTACTCATACTTGTGGACCTCGAGGAACTCCACGACGGATTTATGGTGGTCCTTGTTGACCGGCATCACTTTCACGCCCTCGCTGCAGAGCCGAAATGTACATTTCAGCCCTTTAGCGATTAACTGGCGAATTTTCGGGCGCAAATCCGGCGGATCGCCCTTCACAAACACAGGCGGGCACTTCTCCTTCCGCTCAGGTTGCACCTGTGGCAGCTGCGATTGCTGCTTCTTCCTCTTTTTCGGCAGATTGCCGGCGTCATCAAGCAGCAACGGCGAAAACACGTTGCTCTGCAAAAGCTACTTGGAGGGGTTACCCGCGCCACCAAGAGCAGTGCGCTTAGGTACTTTTCCCGCAACCGAATCGGCCACCGAGTCTCCCATGACGGGCCCGGGAGAAAAATAAAGCCTACGCGACTAATCGAAAACGTAAACAGCAAACGAACGAGCAAAAACACTTGGAAAAAATGCGCGAGCAAAAAACACGTCCGTACGTGCTGCTGTATCGAACTGGAATGACGCGACAAGCTCTCGAGAGCGATTCTGTCGCTGGCAGTCCCTATTCGATATCGCATTATAGTAGCGTGGTTCATTCAAGGAGAGAAGCGTACGTGCAGTTGCCGTTCAATTGTGTGCTCATTTTATTCCCTCCTCGCGCCAACAGCTCTGACGCGTTATATACGTAAGAATTGGCGCGCAGGAAATCTAATTAGACTTTAAATTTGAATGTTGTGCACACGTCCCTAATAAATGTATTTCATTCCGTACTCTGTGTCGCCTATAAAAGGCGACACTTGCTTCAATGTAAGGTACAGTGTCTCGAAAGTAACCTCCGAGCTGGCACGCTGCCTCTCGGAGGCAATAAAATAACCAAGTCAAGTTGAAGCAGTAGTTTCTTTATTCGTCGCCCGGAGAATCACCCAAATCAAAATAAACACAACGTAGGGTCGTCCCACCTTGGACGAAACAGTCCCTTTTAAGGGGTTCCTCCTTCCTGGTATAGGATTTATTCCCGACAGTCGTAGTCAACTGTGACGGTTATGTCTAACGTTGTGGGATAGGCGAAGGAGGAGTGTTCAAAGGAATTGGGAACAAGAAAAGCACATAAGAGAGATCAAAATTGCACTTTAGGGAGATAGATTCAGTTATTTCCATCAATTCACATTTATTTGCGTTCATTGGAAGGCATTGCAGCAGTCTTTGTTTTTTTTTTGTTTTTGATTTTTTTCCACGTTGACGCTTTGGAAAAATGGAGAAAAAATTGTTTTGCCTTTCTCGTATACTAAGTATACGGTAAAGGCTATATGATCGCTCCAAAAACAAACTTTTTATAGAAGGCCCGGAGACCCATAGTGTTATATACCAATCGACTCAGTTCGACGAATCGAGGTGATGTCTGTGTGTGTGTGTGTGTGTGTGTGTGTATGTGTGTGTGTATGTGTGTGTGTGTGTGTGTGCGCAAAACTACTCAAAAAATGTCACTCATTTTTCGGGCACTTATCCTCAACCGATTTGCTCGCAACAAGTTGCATTCAACGCAGAATTCTGTCCCATTGTTTCCTATTTGAAATTGGCCAGATCGAACTATGGGATCGAAAGTTATGGCCAAAATACAAATTCATACGAAAAAATCGCGTAAAAAATGTCACTCATTTTTCGGGCACTTATCCTCAACTGATTTGCTAGCAACAAATTTCATTCGACGCAGAATCCTGTCCCATTGTTTCCTATTTGAAATTGGTCAGATCGGACTATGGGATCAGAAGTTATGGCCAAAATACAAATTCATACGAAAAAATCGCGTAAAAATGT
This sequence comes from Armigeres subalbatus, assembly GCF_024139115.2. Taxonomy (NCBI): domain Eukaryota; kingdom Metazoa; phylum Arthropoda; class Insecta; order Diptera; family Culicidae; genus Armigeres; species Armigeres subalbatus. The sequence continues at coordinate 361,239,360 of NC_085140.1, read as the reverse complement.
CACTCATTTTTCGGGCACTTATCCTCAACCGATTTGCTTGCAACAAGTTGCATTTGACGCAGAATCCTATCGCATTGTTTCCTATTTAAAGATGGTCAGATCGAACTATAGGATCAGAAGTTATGGACAAAATACAAATTCGTACGAAAAAATCGCGTAAAAAATGTCACTCATTTTTCGGGCACTTATCCTCAACCGATTTGCTCGCAACAAGTTGCATTCGACGCAGAATCCTGTCGCATTGTTTCCTATTTGAAATTGGTCAGATCGAACTATGGGATCAGAAGTTATGACCAAAATACAAATTCATACGAAAAAATCGCGTAAAAAATGACACTCATTTTTCGGGAACTCATTCTCAACCGATTTGCTCGCAACAAGTTGCATTCGACGCAGAATCCTGTTGCATTGTTTCCTATTGGATTATTTCCTATGGGATCAGAAGTTATGGCCAAAATACAAATTCATACGAAAAAATCGCGTAAAAAATGTCACTCATTTTTCGGGCACTTATCCTCAACCGATTTGCTCGCAACAAGTTGCATTCGACGCAGAATCCTGTCCCATTGTTTCCTATTTGAAATTGGTCAGATCGAACTATGGGATCAGAAGTTATGGCCAAAATACAAATTCATACGAAAAAATCGCGTAAAAAATGACACTCATTTTTCGGGAACTCATTCTCAACCGATTTGCTCGCAACAAGTTGCATTCGACGCAGACTGTTTCCTATTTGAAATTGGTAAGATCGAACTATGGGATCAGAAGTTATGGCCAAAATACAAATTCATACGAAAAAATCGCGTAAAAAATGTCACTCATTTTCCGGGCACTTATCCTCAATCGATTTGCTCACAACAAGTTGCATTCGACGTAGAATGTCTCATATTTTCTTATTGAAAATTAGCCAGATCGGACTATGGGCTTAGATGTTATGGTCAAATTACTATTTATTGTGAAAGAGAGTTCAAAAAAGTCTAGCTCACTTTCTTAGCACTTATACTTCATCTATTCCCCAAGCAACATAATTTCAATAAATCTGGTTGCAGTAACCATATTGTGACTGAATCCGGTCATATATAAGTTACTGTGATTGATGTGCAATATGTGTGCTTCTCAGGTCGCTCGCAACAGATTGCATTCGACGCAGAATCTTGTCCCATTGTTTCCTATAGAAACTTGGCCGGATCGTACAATTGGGTCAAAAGTTATGGCGAAAATACTCATTTTAAAACTACTAAATAAAATGCCATTTTTGCTCTTATGCTCATCCGATTTGTTTGCAACAAATTGCGTTTGGCGAGAATTTTTTATGCATATAAACAAATATGAAAAATAAGACCAATCCACATATTGGTGTTATTTGAGATTTTTCAAACCTTTTGAACGAACGAGAAAGGCACCATCACCGCTAGGTGGATTAATCTGGTTTTTTAATAACTCTGGAACGCACGGGAACATCTCTTTCTCTTTCGTTCCTCATAAACTTTGACGTTTACTGGCCTTGTTGTTTTCTAATTTCTTTGCAGCGAGAAAGAGACAAAGTAGTCTGTGCAGTGCCCTTTGTCCGATCGTTCTAATTTTTAATAGGGTCTAACTAGGCCACAATCTGCGTTTAATGCAACTTGTTGCGAGATAATCGGAAAATGCTAAGTACAAAAAAGTTTATCGCATATTTTTTGTACACATACACACGCACATACATATAGACATACAGACATCACCTGAATTCTAGACCAATATTTGAAAAGAGCGTAACAGCCAAAATTTATTCCTTCCAATTCTTCGTCCACATATATAGCTATATAGGGGAACGGTTTGCCACTTCATCTCATAGCTCCTATTTCCATCACATAAAAAACAAAGCAATGGAAAGGAATTTGGTTTGTTTATTATTTTTGTGATTTTTTTCAGCAGTGAGCACGCATGTTGATAAAAAGAAGCGACGAATTTGGTCCCGTATTTCTTTGTTTAGCGATGAGATGGATATATGTACAGTGAGATGGAGATCGGAATAGTTCCCCTATGTAGACGAGGAATCAGAAAGAATAAATTTTGGCTGTTACGCCCTTTTCAAATGTTGATCTAGAATTTATCGAGCTGAGTCGATTGGTGTATAACACTATGGGTCTCCGAGCCTTATATTGAAAGTTCGGTTTTGGAGTGATCGTGTAGCCTTTACGTGTACAGAGAATACAAAAAGTACTGTACAAAATATTCACAAATGCAAATGTAACCGAAGTAAGAGGTTACATATTGAGCATCTTCCCTCGTATTAATCATCTTTACTGATGCTAAACTCGCTCAACTTTTCAAAAGGACCTAAGTAACATTTTTTTCATGAATTAATTTGAATAGAGCAATCAACAGAACAACATGAGAGCTATTGATTGCAGTATTCAAATTAATTCATGAAAAAAATGTTACTTAGGACCTTTTGAAAAGTTAAGCGAGAAATCTTTGTTGACGGTCGTGCCTCAATTTTCCCTATTGTATTTATTTTTGCAACAACTCGATAAGCAACATGGTTTTCATCGTAAATGGTGCCATCTCTAGCTATAAATTACTGTTTTTCGATATTTCTCCATACATTTATCATCAAAAACTTTCAATGAGCTTAGCACCGGCATAACTTTGACCGATTTGACTAAAAAATTTTGTCCAGAGTATCAGGGCGTCAAATAGAACGGAATAAGCGGACAATCAAAAGGTTTGAAACATTGTTTTTAAGCCACCTTAGGGGTCGTACACTTATTACGTAAGCATTTTTTCTGGATTTTTCTTCCTCCCCCCCACGTAAGATTTTTTTCATGCAAATGATTTTTTATTTATATGGAGCGTAAGATATTGACCGAACCCCCTCCCCCATAAGTGCTTACGTAATATGTGTATGGCCCCTTAATGGTAAACCAGAGCAGGTGAGGCGCTTACGTGCCGTTGTGTACGTCCCTTGGGAGCGAAATGCTCAACATTCACCCCCTGATATATTGCTCTATTACGGACCACGGGAATGTAACGGGAGATTGGTTTTAGAGGGTTGGGAGTGGTGATCACTACCTGGGATTGCCTCCCCTGGTGTCTGGTTGCAGATTTCCGTTACCTTTCGTAAAAAAGACATACATTTGCTGAGTTCGACGAGCTGAGCCGATTGGTATAAGACATTATGGGTCTCTGAGCCTCCTATAAAAAGTTCTCTTTTGGAGTGAAATGATTGCCCTTCGGTACAACTTATTGTTGGATGAGAAAGACAACAAGTTTTGAAGTGTTGTTAGGTGCAAGCCCAGGTAACCTTATTGTTGGTCAATGACTCAGAAAATTTTACGAGTTTATAATAAATTACGACCGGGTTTATCAAATCTATTGACTGTTTCTCCTACATCATAATCATCTTTGACGTAGTGATCATTCATTCATAACTGTAACGAAATCAAACTGCCGCTGCGGTCGTAAAATAGATTTATGATCCCTTACTTCCATCTATGCTTCCAGAGGAAAATACTCCTACCGTAAAATAGCGGAAAAGAATAGCAGCGTCGGTGCTAACATTGTTCGTCAATGCGAAAACCACTACGACACGTACTACGTAGATATTCTGGAGCGCGAGTAAGTACCCGTGCAATCGATGACGATCGCCTGTGGAGTTACCAAGCGATCGTCATCCCACCCAAGTGCTTTCGCAACATCTAACCGATTTTTATTATCTTTCCCTACGTCACTTTATCGCCCTGCGCGCCGCCGATAGGAACCAAATGAAAACTTATAAGCTCACCTACACGGACAGTCGATGGCATGTGCATCGAGGACCCGGCGAAGTAACAGCGTACGACGAGCTGCTCGACGCACTGCGCAATCTGAATCCCAAAATCAAGAATCTGTACCGTCTCTCGCCGACGGAGCACGACAAGGCGCCGAATCTCCTACTGTGCCAGCCAGAGAACGACATGACGTCCAAGAAGCTGCTTCGGGACGCCGGAGAAATGCAACAGGTCCGTCCGCAGATTGTGAACGCTGCCAAGGAGCTGGCGATCAACAGAAGTGAGTGCCGCCGGGTTGCAAGAATTTAAGCTGAGTGTGCGTGTGATTGTGGTAATTAAAATGATTTTTTGCAGATGCGTTGAAGAACGAAGGTGATGGCTTCTTTGAGAGGACCAGAGCTGAACTTTTCCTACCGAACAATACCAAAATGGAAGTGACTCTGAAGTTGCTGAAAAACGACAAGAAAGACGAGTTTCTGAGTGTAGGTTTTCGCATTTTTGTTCAACAGGACAGGTAATGAATGATTATAATAATGAATCTTTTTGTCTCCATTGACAGGATTTTCTCCAGTTGGTGGACTTTTGGGCGAGCATAGACTGCAGGAATATCATTAAGCTATACGGGGTGGCGTTGTTTAAACCGGTTGCAATGGTGCTTGAAAGTTCTCGAGACGGTCCGCTAGATGAGTTCCTTCGTCGACATAAATTCGTATCGTTCTCGTCTCTGATCGATGCGGGACACTCGCTAGCCTGTGCTCTCTATTATTTACAAGAAAAGGGACTCGTTCACGGACGGATAAGGTGCTCATCGATGCTGGTAACGTCGTACGACCGAAACGAGAATCGATTGATTGCGAAGCTGGGTGATCCGGGATTGCGACAGCAGCATCAGTACACGGTGAAGGATCTGTTGTGGATACCAATTGAGTACCACGAGCTGGGACAACGGGAAGTGCAATTATTGAAGCAAGACCTGAGGGCAGACATTTGGGCCTGTTCGACAACGTTGTGGGAGATTTTTAGTCGCGGTAAGCGGTTAACGCCTCGCAATGCTAAGGAGTTTATCGCATCCGGTCGAAGGTTGAAGGCTCCGTCGGAGTGCGAACACATTAAAGAGATCTACCAGTGCATGTACTACGGGTGGATGGTTGATCCGGATAAAAGATTCGCCCCGCAGATGATCATATCAAAGTTGGTGCAAGCAAGTAAGTTGGGTACAGAGATTCCTATTGATTGAGTCGTTTACTTTTAATTGAGAAGTTTTTCCTCGAGATCAAGTTTAAAATTATTCAGCTTTAATCCAAGGCATTAGCTGAGTAGAATATTTTTCTAAAGATGTATCAACTTACACGAGAGTATGAAGCTTCTCCTCAATAACTCATTCAAATCACTCTGACAACGTATGATAATTTTCAATTAAAACGCCTATATTTTACAAATTTACAGAACAAAGAAAGCATTACTGTGAGATACCGCAAAGCGGTATGATGAACGGAACAACGAATACAACGAATGGTTTTTACTCACATCAAAGTATAAATTCTATTGAGACAGGTACGCCGATCGACCAAGTAACGTATTGGCCATCCCAGCATTAAATCGATTCCATTCTATTTTCTAGATTCCACTTTACTAAACTCTCGAACAGACATGTCCAACTCATCGTACGTGAGCAATTGCAGTGACGGCGACGCTGGAAGCAATGCATCGAGCGAATGCAGCTCCCAGCCGCTCATCTCCAACGGAGGCTCTAGTCATTACAGCGCCGGTTCGCACAGTGGTTGGGGACAGGCCCAGGCCGAGAGCTTCCTGTACGACTGTCCGGACTTCATCGAGCTATCCAATGGCTCCAAGGTGATATTCCAGGGCGAGCTTGGTCAAGGACACTACGGTAAGGTTTACTGCGGGTGCATCGATGACGGCGAGAATCAGATACAGGTGGCACTGAAGACCATCTATCCGATCAGCCAGATGGATGCGGAGATAGCGAAAAAGGACTTCCAGCGGGAAGTTTCCATCATGAAGAAGCTCAATCATCGGAACATTGTTAAGCTGATCGATTTCATCGACGAGATTAACAAACTGGTTGTGATCATGGAGTTCATGGAGAAAGGCTCACTGCTGGATTTTGTGAGCTACAACCGTCACAATCTAACCAAACTGAATTTGCTGCGGTTTTCCAAGGATATCGCGAATGTAAGAACCAGCCATATTCTTGGACTTTTAGATGCTATGTAATTTTTATGCTTTATTCCAGGGCATGAATCATCTGTTCGAGAAGAAGATCATTCATCGCGACTTGGCGGCTCGAAACATTCTCGTGCAGAGTATGGACTGTGTGAAAATCTCCGATTTCGGTCTAGCGCAGGTGACCGACGGGGGCAATTACTACATCGCGCAGAACAGTCGGGATCTGCCCATCAAGTGGTACTCGCCGGAGACGTTGAAAACCATGAAATACTCTTTCAAGTCGGATGTGTGGTCCTTCGGGGTGACACTGTTCGAAATGTTCACGTACGGTGAGACACCGTTCCCCGAGCTGGAAATTCGGGATGCCGAGCAGTTGTTTGACTTGCTTACGGTGCAAAAAATCAGGTGAGTGTTTTGAATAACACTAAAATGTGATATATGTACCTCCGATGGTACTGTTTTCAAGCTCGTTACCTAGGACTGTGTTTTTGCAGAAATGCGTAAAATTTAAAGAAAATTCTTAATGTTCTTCTTTGTTTTTTTTTATTTGAATTATTTTAGGCTGCAACTTACCGATCAGGATCGGGATGTCCAGGAACAGTTGATGGAACCGTGCTTCATTCTTGACTCTCACCAGCGTCCTACATTTGTGCAATTATTAGAAAAAATCGAACAGCTTATCGACCAATATGGTGAATCAATTGAACTGCTTAATTGAATAAGGGAAGATAAAAGTCATATACATATACAATTAGCATGAACGAAAGTTACTTATGGAAAAGCACAGCCACATAAGCGCATTTGAAGGAATACAGTTTTTAATGTGTTCCGCACACCGTAACTGTGAACGTTAAAAGGTTTCGCGTAGTGAAAACAATTTATGCTAAGCATCTTAGGGCATCAAAATTGAAACTGAATTTGAGCACTTCTAGGTTAGGCAATTGTATTTTTATCAAAACCTGTTTTAGCTTCCTACTTTTTTCGGATACGTACTAGAAACAGATTTTATGCTTCAAGCCAGCAGGCGCCAGTCATATTTTACGGCAAAATGCTCTTTTTAAATTGTTAAGAAATACGTGTTATAGTGCATATATTGTTTAAGTCCTACAAAAATTCCTTCCACGAGGAAAAATCTCACCTGAATATTAAAACTATTGTTGCCGATCTACCTACTACTGTAAATAAATAAATATTTGTAGCTCAAATCTTAAACATTTTGAAACAAACTACCGATCTGTTCGATATAAAAGAATTGCACCCGTCTTAAACTGTGGATAAGTGTCTTAACTGTTAAATTAAATTCTAGCGCTAAGCCAAACTTGACTTTTTGACAAGTTTCGATCCGTGGGTGGATCACACGACGAAGACAAATTTTAGTATAATATTTCTGCGCTACATGTGCGAGTGAACCTAAGATATATTCTCAAAGTGCCACACTAGATGAGGTCGCTTCGGTTTCTTCTTAAAAAAAAAACCCTTCCTCATTTAGACCTGTCGACGATTGACTGTGTTCCAAATTATATTCATTGTATTCAATTCTATATTCATTTGAGAAAAACCAAATAGTCATGTTGTATGGTGCAGAAATTCTTCGCATATTGTGACGATTGCAAACGATTTGAAATGGCCTTCGTTAGTTATGAAATATTTAACAAAATACTAAACTATTAGCATTTTGATAAGCTTACTAAATTAGGTGCAACTAGAACCCTGTTCTTGATAGTTTAATATTAGATATATTTATCTGATTTGCCAACTTTTTTCTATTGCTTGAAGATTTATCGGATAAAGCACACATCAGCCCAAGATGAATACAGTACTAGGTGTTCCAATCTGCCAAGTTTGTGGAAGAGAAGAAGGCGGGGGTGAAAAATTCATTTTCGGTGCAAAACATAAACAAACCAGCGGGCTCTCCCATACTAAAATCCAAGATGGCTGAATCGTGAATTTGGCAGATTGGAACACCTAGTGGTGTATTCATCTTGCATCAGCCAATTCAAGGGGAAACCTGATCTCCAATAGTAACAGTTTAAACCAACTATACATTCAAGTCTCGTTTGAATTAGTACACAAATAGAAGCAAGCATGATTAAATGATCCTGGGAAATCAGAAAAAGGAAATTAAGCATCTTATCTAGAAAAGAAGTTGAAGGAACCGATCAATTCTTTAAAATAGGATGAGAATATTTTTATTTTTAAGAAAATTTTAATGGAACCTGAATTAAGACCATAATGACAAGAACCTAAAAAACAAAAATTGAAGTCGTGAAGTATTTTTTTTTTCGTTTAGACTCACTGCTTGAAATCATATTAGTGATATTAAGGTATCTGATAAGTGTTTTTTATGAAATGGATATAGGTGTACTACATCAATGTGACTCTGAAATTATACATACTTAAAATAATGGAGAAGAAATTTTATTTTGATGGACATCCGAATCTTCCTTAAGTTATTTTATACAGTGCAATCTTTAAGTTCCCCTTTATCCGTTTCCAAGGAATAGTTTACTATGCATTTTTGTTCAAGTGAAACCGACAACCCGCATCCGTGGAAGGCTTTTACGTTACCAACACTGCTCTTCCACCTGGTCAACATATTCATTGCACATACAAACAGAAGTAACACTAGAGAAAATATCATCGATCATGGCTTTAACGACCAATTTTAATTTGATTGTTTGTGCGTTTCACAACTAGAGGCGCTAGCGTCGTAATCCTTCTAGTTTGACATTTCACTCTAGCGCCTTCTGGTAACAATGTCATCAGCTGGGTGGCACGACGCCATGTTTTCGTAACCAACATCTCAGTGTAAAATTCATGATAGTATGTGTTTTGTTTACAAACATCACATTTGATTCTCATTAGGATACAGAGCTGTCAGTGGGATACGGTTGCGCAATGTTGGCTGCAAAACAAACCTATTGTGTGAGATAGGGATGCCACTGCGCTGAATGTCATACGAAAGATTGTTCCGTGTAACATGCTCGCAAGATGGTGGTAAAGGAGTTGAGCGATAGATTTTTCAGAAAGAATAACTATTACGTCTGTTTGTCTGTGTTCATAGATTCGCTCTAGTCGTTAGCTTTTTTCAGTTTAATGGGTGATCGTACGAGTGCCGAGGTTGATCCAAAGATTCCGGGTGGAGATAGCTTCTGGTTCAATGGTGCCAACAACCACCAGCTCTAAGCTTCAGATCCAGCCTTTTTCGCGATCGCGAACTCGGATAGTCCCCAATGGTGGATCTATCCTACTCCAACTGAAAGTTGCCCGACAGCAGGAGCTGCTCCGCACCGGTCGTAACGCCAGGCCCTGCGGCTACGCGATTACCGGAGCTGACGTTTTCGTTCATTATCGACAACTATCTTCCGCCGCGGTAGCATATTCTGTCCTCTTTCCTCATTGGCGGCCTGCTGCTGTTCTGTGTGCCAATCTCGTTATAGGATGTCTGCTATCCTGGTCGACAATCTTGCATTAGCACCACCGGTAAGCATTTTGGCACATTCTTCGTTGTTATCGGTGGTAGTGTCAGTACCGCATGTCTCAGTGAACAGAATGTACTGAGCCGTTTCTGTCACGTCCGGACATCGCCGCGGACAGGCTGAAATGGCCATTCGGACCGCATGTACATGTGTCACCTGAAGCATCCGCTGTCTGTTTGGAACTAGGTCAAGCCAAAGTTTAGCTTTCCATGTGGTCTACTTATCTAGGCCGACGCGCTTGAAACTAAGTAATGGGTCTACCTTGTGTGATTTGGCTACCGTTGCTTGATCGCTGTTCCTACGGACATTACCGGTGCCCTTGGCGGCGTACACTCCTCGTCCTTCTTGATCACCAGTTGGATGGGCATCATGCCCGTAAGTACACATTCCACCTCGCTGAATACGGTGCGGTATGCCCTGAAGACTCTGAGGCAGATCAGCCTATATGTGCTATACTGCCCTGAAATTCTCCAGGAGTTTCCCATCCAGAACAACTAAAACTCATAGATAAGGAATTCTTGAAAGGATTGAAAAACTGGGAGTATAAACCACCTTCCCCCACAGTTTCTCAGGAATTCTTGTAGAAGGAAAATTTTTAGAAGTCCTATCGAAGGAATTCCCCAGAATACAAGGAGGAAAAATTTCCTATAATTCATAGGAGAAGATTTCCTCATAATTCGTGAAGAAGAAAGTCCTCACAGTTATTAGAGAGAGAATGATCTAGAATTTCTTGGATGAGGTGAGTCATTTTCCAGGATCCTCGGAGGATAAATTCCTTCAAATTTTGGAAGGAGGGATTCCACAAAATTCGCGCGAGAGGAATTGCCCTGATCGTTTGGAGGGGAAATTCTACAAATGAGTATTCCGAAGAATTTATATAGAAGGAATTCATCTATAAGAAATATTTATTTATTTATTTTTATTTATTTGATAATAATCGTCATCTAACATCTGAAGTCTCAGTGACTGTAAGTATATAAATGACCCCTTAATCTAATTATTATACAAACATGGATAAAATATACTTATAATACAACAATCAGAATACATAAAAAATTATCAATACAATAAAACAGGACTTAGCAATCTTCAGTTTTTATGTTAATTGGTGCCTCGGAAATATTCTGCGAAAAGTCGTTGTAGAGCAGCTGGTGATGCATCAAAATTGAAGAGATGGTATACTTTGTTGAAATTCTGAGGCATCTGAGGGAGAAATTCTCCAAAAATACTAATGTAAGAATATTCCATAATTTTTGTATAACGAAAACCTATACCGTGGGGGTAATCCGTACAGCACCGAAATCCGTCCACTTCGTGAGATGTCAGTAAATTAAAAGGGGTTTGAGGGAATTGATTTATGAATCATTTATCTTATCCTGATCTTATACTTGACAGTAAACTTTCTGGCCATTGAAATGGTAAGTAGTTTTTAAAATTAAAATAACATAGGGTTTTTTCTTCACAAATTACATAACGTTGAATTTGATGATTATGGACCCCTACACTCCCCCTCGTAACACTTTTTGTACTGAAGTTTATTTTTTTGAATGGATCGTGACGCTCGGCCTTACCCCTACCCTCTCTCTGCAGCGTCACATAATTTGTGTAATGCCCCATCATTAAAAAAAAACAAATCATCATCCTGAATACGTGAAGTTTCGGCACGGCAAATGCTGGGTAAAGCGTACCATTGGTACTTCGCGTACCTGAAGGAATAAAATAGACCCCATCTCGCGGTCCTTAGCCTCTTACCCAGCAACTCCTATCCCTACCTCCCCGCGGTGCTGGCCGGGATACGAGCAACCTTAGGGAAGATCGGGTAACCAACCCCGGTGGGAACTATGGTCGTATGCTGACAGGGAAGGGGGGTTTGCTCTCCAGAGGTGCACATCTTATTGAGCGTCTGTTCTTCATGTCAGGATCGGCTCACAACAGCGTCTCTTCTCCATGTTAGGGGCGGCTGATCATCGTCCGAGTGCCAGCGAGGGACTTTAAGTGAAAGTGTGCACCATGGTCCACCGGAAATAAGGAGGAATGGTCCTCCGGAAATTTAGGGGGTTTGGTGTCAGGCCCTGCAAGCCAGCCTTTAAAAAATCTTAAGCAACGAACAATCAACAAGGGAGTATGGACCGGAACCATCGGCGAAGACCACTGCGACGAGAAGGGACTAGCGATTGGAAACTCGGTTCGTGGAACTGCAAATCTCTCAACTTCATCGGGAGCACGCATACTCGCCGATGTGCTCAAGGACCGTGGATTCGGCATCGTAGCGCTGCAGGAGGTTTGTTGGAAGGGATCAATGGTGCGAACGTTTAGAGGTAATCATACCATCTACCAGAGCTGCGGCAACACACACGAGCTGGGAACAGCTTTCATAGTATGGGGCGATATGCAAAGGCGCGTGATCGGGTGGTGGTCGATCAATGAAAGAATGTACAAGTTGAGGATCAAAGGCCGGTTCTTCAACTTCAGCATAATTAACGTCCATAGCCCACACTCCGGAAGCACTGATGATGATAAGGACGCATTCTACGCGCAGCTGGAACGTGAGTACGACAGCTGCCCAAGCCACGACGTCAAAATCATCATAGGAGATTTGAACGCTCAGGTTGGCCAAGAGGAGGAGATTAGACCGACTATTGGAAAGTTCAGCGCTCACCGGCTGACGAACGAAAACGGCCTACGACTAATTGATTTCGCCGCCTCCAAGAATATGGCCATTCGTAGCAGCTGCTTCCAACACAGCCTCCCGTATCGGTACACCTGGAGATCACCACTGCAGACAGAATCACAAATCGACCACGTTCTGATTGATGGACGGCACTTCTCCGACATTATCGACGTCAGGACATATCGTGGCGCTAACATCGACTCTGACCACTATCTGTCTGTCCAAAACTATCCGTCATCAACAATGTTCGGTACCGACGACCGCCGCGGTACGACCTAGAGCGACTGAAGCAACCTGATGTCGCCACTGCATACGCGCAGCATCTCGAGGCAGCGTTGCCGGAAGAGGGTGAGCTCGATGGGGCCCCTCTTGAGGACTGCTGGAATACAGTCAAAGCAGCCATTAACGACGCAGCGGAGAACAACGTCGGGTATATGGGTCGAAGTCGACGGAACGATTGGTTCGACGAAGAGTGCAGACAGATTCTGGAGGAGAAGGACGCAGCGCGGGCGGTCGCGCTGCAGCAAGGTACCCGGCAGAACGTGGAACGTTATAGACGGAAGCGGAGACAGCAGACCCGCCTTTTTCAGGAGAAGAAACGCCGCCTGGAAGAAGCGGAGTGCGAGGAGATGGAACAGCTGTGCCGTTCTCCAGATACACGCCAGTTCTATCAGAAGCTCAACGCATCCCGCAAAGGCTTCGTGCCGCGAGCCGAAATGTGCCGGGATAAGGATGGGAGCTTCTTGACGGACGAACGTGTGGTGATCCAAAGGTGGAAGCAGCACTACGAGGAACATCTGAACGATGGAAGCCAACCAGCCCCCACCTTGAGGGAAGTTAAGGATGCCATTCAACAGTTGAAGACCAATAAAGCAGCTGGTAAGGATGGTATCGGAGCTGAGCTCATCAAGATGGGCCCGGAAAAGCTGGCCACTTGCCTGCACAAACTGATAGTCAGAATCTGGGAAACCGAACAGCTACCGGAGGAGTGGAAGGAAGGGGTTATATGCCCCATCTACAAGAAAGGCGACAAACTGGAGTGTGAGAACTTTCGAGCGATCACCATCCTTAATGCCGCCTACAAAGTGATATCCCAGATCATCTTCCGTCGTCTGTCACCATTAGTGAACGAGTTCGTGGGAAGTTATCAAGCCGGCTTCGTTGACGGCCGCTCGACAACGGACCAGATCTTTACTGTACGACAAATCCTTCAAAATGCCGTGAATACCAGGTCCCAACGCACCATCTGTTCGTTGATTTCAAGGCGGCATACGACAGTATAGACCGCGTAGAGCTATGGAAAATTATGGACGAGAACAGCTTCCCTGCGAAGCTTACCAGACTGATCAAAACAACGGTGGATGGTGTGCAAAACTGTGTGAAGATTTCGGGCGAACACTCCAGTTCGTTCGAATCACGCCGGGGACTAAGACAAGGTGATGGACTTTCGTGCCTGTTGTTCAACATTGCGCTAGAAGGTGTCATGCGGAGAGCCGGGTGTAACAGCCGGGGTACGATTTTCAACAGATCCAGTCAATTTATTTGCTTCGCGGATGACATGGACATTGTCGGCCGAACATTTGCAAAGGTGACAGAACTGTACACCCGCCTGAAACGTGAAGCAACAAAAGTTGGACTGGTGGTGAATGCGTCAAAGACAAAGTACATGCTTGTGGGTGGAACCGAGCGCGACAGGGTCCGCCTGGGAAGCAGTGTTACGATAGACGGGGATACCTTCGAGGTGGTCGAGGAATTCGTCTACCTCGGATCCTTGCTAACGGCTGACAACAACGATAGTCGTGAAATACGAAGGCGCATCATCAGTGGAAGTCGGGCCTACTACGGGCTCCAGAAGAAACTGCGGTCGAAAAGATTCGCCACCGAACCAAATGTATCATGTACAAGACGTTAATAAGACCGGTTGTCCTCTACGGACATGAAACATGGATAATGCTCGTGGAGGACTTGTAAGCCCTCGGCTTATTTGAGAGACGGGTGCTTATGACCATCTTTGGCGGTGTGCAAGAAGACGGTGTGTGGCGGCGAAGAATGAGCCATGAGCTCACCCAGCCCAGCTCTACGGCGAACCCAGTATCCAGAAGGTAGCTAAAGCCGGAAGGGTACGATGGGCAGGACATGTTGCAAGAATGCCGGACAGCAACCCTGCAAAGATGGTGTTCGCTTCCGATCCGGCAGGTACGAGACGGCGTGGAGCGCAGCGAGCGAGATGGGCAGACCAGGTGCAGAACTACTTGGCGAGCGTGGGGCGTATCCGAGGATGGAGAGATGCGGCCTCGAACCGTGTATTGTGGCGTCAAATTGTTGATTCAGTGTTATCTGTTTAGATGTTAACTAAATAAATGAATGAACGTGAAGTTTCAGGTGCCATTTTATTCGCGTGTTGGACGTAATTGTATTGAAATAATAGAGTAATATCAGTAGCATAAATAACATAGGGATCGCTTCTCAAGGTGCGTATTGCGCTATTTACAGTGGTAATCTAATCATTTGGTCTGTATTAATATAAATATTCTGTACGAATTATGATCCTAGGATACGAAATGCATTCACGATGGACGAATTTCGATTCAGGAGGTGTTGATTTAGTTTGTAAATTTATTTAGTTTGTAAATTTATTTAGTTTGTAAATTTATCATATGTGCGGATTTCGATGCACCACGGAAATTCCTGAAGAAGAATCTCTCCAAAATACCAGGGGGGAATTTCCAGAGAATTTTAGAAAAAGGAATATCTGGGTGAGGGGGTGAGTGTGATGCAGTTTTTTTAATTTCTCAGAACTCCTGAGGAAGAAAATCCCCAGAATTCCTCTAGATGGAAGAACCAAGATTTTTTTTGGAAAATCAGTTTCCCAGAATTCATGGAACAGGAATTTCGTAGAGCCCTAGAGAAATTGTTCAGAATTTCAGAATTCAAGAAAAATTACCAAAATTTTCCTGAACTCCTTGGAGGAAGAATTCTCCATAAGTTCTGAAGGGAGAAATGATCAGAGCTCATGGGTAGAAATTCTCAAGAATTCCCTTCTCTAGAGGAAGTATAACGCTGTATTCTTGAAATACAGAAAGTTCCTTCCCAGTATTTCTTGGAGGAAATTTTCTCAGAATTAAAGAATTCAAAATTCTTAACGGAGCATTTCCTCAAAATTCTTAGTGTGGGAATTCTCCCGAATTCTTGGAGGAGTCTTGAATCCCCAGAATTTCTGCAGAAAGAATCGCTGGTGGCGGAGTTCCTAGAATTTCAGAATTCCCAGAAATTAATTTTTCAGAATTCTGGGAGCAAATATAACCCTGGAAGGGTTAGCTAAAAAGGCACCAGGAGGATTTCCTGATTTGATACCAGTTATGTAAAAAGGTGTTCACTAATATTTCTAGCTCTTTTATGTGTGAAATGGGTCAATGGTGATTTTGTCATTGCCAGAAATGCTATGCTGATCAACCGTAACGAACCATCAGTTGCCACATTACATCATGTCTGCCATGAGTTACAAAATCAAATTTCTTCAAAAACGATAGCACATCAGGCAAATTAGTGGTGTAGTGATAAAATTTCGTTGTTTTAGAGGAGAGGGACTTCTGTATTGAGTTCAATTAAGCAACTATGAATTATGTTTCTACCCGACTTTGTGCTCCACGTCGTTCAAATACAATACTTCAGAATCTTTTCAATTTCTAAGCTTCTCTCGACTCTCGAGCAAGTAAAATATTGCGCAACGGATCGATTTCCTATTTTTAAGATAATTAGAAAATACTCATCCCTATCGATATAGAAAAAATATACATCCCAGCTCATACAATAATTGCCTGGAGTATAGACCTTGAGCTCCTTGAGAGCTGTTTGCTTTTTTATTCGTTTATGCTGATTGTGGTCAATAATTGGATGAGCGTTCAACAATTTTTCCATAACAGTTCATCCAAGAATTCCTTGGAGTTTCGGCCTGAAAGTCTGCAAGCGTATCCAAGGAACCGTACGTATATTACGCAAGCACTTTTGGGAAAGGAAGGGGGTCTGTCTTTTTCTTACGCACCATATAAATAAAAATAATTTATAAGACAAAATCTTACATGGGAAGAAAGGGGTGAAACACCCAGAAAATATCCTCTTGTAATGAGTATACGACCGCCAAACGGCTGTTATCTCTTTTTCAAAATGGATAATGCGCTTTGTAATCCATAGAAACAAACTGGATATGCCCTCAAAAATTATTTTATTCCAGGTACTCCGAGAATTTCCTTGAGTAACGGGTGGCCACTAAAAAGCGGGAATGAAAAGAATGGCTCTGGAAGAAAACTACAAAAAAGTACAGTTCAATCTGATATATATAAATAGTTGGCCTTAGTCTTTAAACTTAGATTAATGAATAATAGCATATGGTCCGTGATCCGCCGTGCGGCGTAGTTTAATCTTCAGGTATCACATTCAGTTTTAGTAGCGTTTTAAAAAGGATCTAATAGATCTGCCATTACCCGTATAGACCTTAAGTTCTATACTCCAAGGAATTCTTGGGTTACCTGTAATGAAACACATGTTGAAGGTATGTTTAATTTGATTCATGGATCGCTAGGAATATTTAAATATAGGCCGGAAGATATTGGTTTACGCGTGGAGATCTGAGCCTTAACTCCAGGAAATTCTTGGAAGACCTAAAACATGTGGCTATAACATTTTTAATAAATAAATTTAATTTGGGTCCTTGGATTGCTATAATTATGTATCATATTTAAAAATATTTGAAGATCAATTAAGTGAAAAACAAATAATCTGAACAAAAAATCTTTTTGCATCTACCCAACAAGTAACAATAAAAGAGGTTTGAGTATTCTTTTCAGCGGCGCAGCCCAAATTTTTTCAAAGTTATAAGGGTTTGAACGGAGTTTTTCTTCTAGCAAATAGGGGGAGGAGGATGAACCACCCCCCGGCTACGACACTGAAATTATTTCATCGGCGCGACCAAAATTCCCTGGCGGCGCGGATAAAAATTTGCAGCCTTTGCCAAAGAGAAAGGCAAGACAGTTTTAATATGTTATAATGAATATTGACGTACGTGTTTTTACTTTTACTGCACTCGTTTTCCTCGTCGACAAATTATTAAAAAAAAAGCATTAGAACGAAGTGGACTTCTAGAGGAAAGACTCACTCAGTAACGGTATCGATGCTTTTGGAGATAAACAGTTCTCTGTGAAATCATGATTTTTTTTTTTCGAGATTTCAATTTTGTATTTTTTGATTTCTCTGAAATTTTGCATATACATTCTTTGTGATCAAAAAACATAATTTGTATCATTGGTTTGCTATTTTGACTCTAGGCCTTTTGACAAGGGCCAAGCCTGAGCAAAACCACCTTGAACACTTTCAAAAAAAAAAAAAATTACTTGAAAACGGCTTGTCCGATCTTTTTGATGTCTTCGGCAAAGTTTTAGGTAATCATTGGAGCTATGTGAAAAAAATATACACTGCGAAAAAAAATTGTTCGCGTAAGGAATAAAATGAAAACACTACATTTTTACGGATTTGGTGTATTTTTGGTCGTTGCCATCTTTAATTTAATATATGCTTTCGACACCACTCTCTCTTGTAAAAACGGTAAACAATACAAATTTTCACAAATACCAAGACGATTTATGATAGTATATGAGAAATTTGACATTGGAGTATAAATTTATGCGCCAAATAAGAGGGTACTGTCATACTTGCCAAACTCCATATGAAAAAAATCCGTTGTCGCCCCTCTGGTTTTCATAGTAATTTTCATACAAACTTAAAACTGCGCGTGCTCAGTCTAGTTATATCCAAACAAGGTAAAAATTTAGGAGGAATAATAAAACAGTAAATGTCATCGTTTAAGCAAATATTATATATTAACAATATAGTCCACTCTTGTGTAAAACAGGCGAACATGGTTTGCAGCGCTACAACGGATGGCGGTCGAACTATTTTGCTGTAGTCGTCGAAGTAAACGCGTCGAGGCGCGTCAATGCTTGGATAACGCGGCGCATACTTTAACTAAACGCGTTAAAGTATGCGCCGCGTTATAATGTCATTTTCAAAACATTTAATTTGAGTTCGTATAATATTGTTTGACTCAGTGAATGAACATCTATTCCGCTTATTTATTTAGTGATATCACACAATTTCTTAAACCTCATCCAAGAACTAAGCGAGGGTGAAAAATATAGCACAGAGTGGGGTAATGAATATATCTATTTCTTTAAATTCCACTAATGAATCTTCTGGATGCACGTAAATTAATCTTTTTTTGTAAACGTTGTTTTGAGCTCGATGCACAGATTCGAACAATTACGTTGAAATACGGAAGTACCATGCTGTTGCTTAATTTTAATCCGCCAAAGATGGTCCAGTTAGGGATAAAAATAAAAGGTAACGAGCCAACTCAAATGTTTTTTTGCTTGTTACATATTTTTCAATTCAAAGTAAACAAACAAGCGAGAGACGTTAATCACATTAATTATGGGCTACCAAAATAAACGAAACGTGGTCGAATTCACTCAAAACTTTTATTTGTAGAAACGCATAAAGGGAGAGGACAAATGTTGATATTGTAGCCGATGCAGCTTGCATAGGGCCACTCAATGCTAGTTCTGGACGGTCGAAAGTCGGCTTGTGGAAACGGCAGTAGAAATTCACTTCAACACGGTAGTCTTTTCGTCAAGTTTGGTGAAGTCTCCAGCGGTGGAGTTATAATACCGGAACCCGGAGTCTTGGCTATGGACCGGTATTGGCTCCAATGAGATGGTTCTGTCCATCGTGGTCACACACTAACTTTCCGTGTCCCTCTAACCGATTTCTTTTGCCCTAGGATCTTTTGCCTAGCTTCTTCATTATTGGTTGTTCGCTTATTTTGACATTTAATAAACAATTCTCGCACTTAGTTTCATAGGGGCGTAACTGTATTGATCGATTTCTCTTAATCGATTTTATATTTTGTTAATAACTCTATTGTTTTAAAAGCTACAACCGTGATTATCGATTCTGGTGCAAGATACGTTCATCCTTTATCGCGAGAAAACATCGACGAAAAGAAATCGATCAATACAGTTACGCCCCTATGAAACTAAGCGCGAGAATTGAAAAGCAATGTTACCTTGATCGATTTTAATGAAATGGTTAGACTTTTTACCACTAGTTAGCGCTATTCGCAGAAAAAGTTGTTCGCTAATCACTTCTATGGAATATTCAAGAGTGGACTATCTTGTACTTTACTTTCTTTGGTTTAAGAATAGAGGAGCGAAAAACTCAAATTTTGAATCACTCTAATGGACACACATTAGGTTGGTTCTCCACTTCCGTAATAGAAAGATAGTAGCCCTTGGGATTTTCAAAATCTTTACAGTCTGGAAGAGGAATCGAGATGCTACGTAGCAGATACAAAAAAGTAGAATGTCGATTCCTTTGCCAGACAGGAAAGCCGTTACCGCCATCGGGGGTGACAATGGGTCTGGCGGTGAGAATGGGTCATCGCTCTCACCGGCAGCAAAATCCTTCAAAAAAGACTCTTATATTTTGGTCTTCTTGCCCTCAGATACAGTCACTCTCAAAATTGGATTAGATGAATATATTCGAAAATTCCAAAGGAAATTTTATTGTTGGCTCGGTTGTTTTTAATGCATTTCAATATTCATCCCTTCCTTCAATGTATGCGTACATAAAATGACTGAAATTTTATCTCCAAAGTTCATTTATTTGAAAATAATCTCAAAATACGCCTATTAGATGTGACAAAATTGAGCGTACAGTAAATTTTTTTTCTATAATTTGTTTTATTATAAACACGATTAATGTATTTTAATATTGTTTTTTCATGATTATATTTATAATAATAAACATCCGCTACTTAAACATTCAATGTTTTGAAATTAAACCATATTTTAATCAAAATGGCGAACGAGTAAGGTGCATAAACTATGCAATTTAACAATTCAATGCTGCTGGGCAAAATAGATGCTTTAAGATATGTATTTCACCGACATCGTGTCTTATATATGATAGATAATCTAAATCGAGCGAGACATACAATTAATTTGGGAAAATTAATTTTATTAATAGTATTATTAATGAGTGTCCTGAGCTTATAAGCTACCTATACATACTACCTATACATAGACTTTTAAATAAAGTTATACTTAATTTGAAATATGCCATTCCCAACATTTGTCGTTTTCTCTGTATGTTTACACCTGTTTTCATCATTTACCGACTGAATTTTCCCAAATTAATCGTATGTCTCGCTCGATTTCGATTATCTATCATATATAAGATACGATTCCGGTGAAACATATAAATCAAAACATCTGTTTTGCCCAGCAGCATTGAATTGTTAAATAGCAATGTTCTTACCTCTCACTTGTTCGCCATTTTGACCAAAACATGGTTTAATTTCAAAACATTGAATGTTTAAGTAGCGGATGTTTATTATTATAAATATAATCATGAAAAAACAATATTAAAATACATTAATCGTGTTTATAATAAGAAATTTTATAGAAAAAAAATTCGCTGTACGCTCAATTTTGTCACATCTAATACGCGTATTTTGAGATTATTTTCAAATAAATAAACTTTAGAGAAAAAATTTCAACAATTTTATGTACGCATACATTGAAGGAAGGGATTAATATTGAAATGCATTAAAAACAACCGAGCCAACCATTTAATTTCCTTTGAAATTTTCGAATGTAGTCAACTAATCCATGCTGTACGCTTAATTTTGAGAGTGACTTTACATTTAATCTATTCTACAAGCATTCTAAGTGGTTGAAACAATGACCCATTCTCTCCCCCGACGACGGTAGTTCAAGAAAAATCATAAGCTACAGTCGTTTCTACGTTTTAAATATTACAAGAGTAGCTGTACCGGTTTTGACCTTAGCTGCTAATTCTATTTTACAAAGATTTTATAACTTTCAAAAAAAGATATGTCCCTTAGGCTTCTACCGTTCTGATCGATTATTTTTGAAGAATATGTATTTTCAGGGTTGGCCAAATTAGGCACTAAAGTGGCCAAAACCAGTATACTTACCCTTCTACTAGCTTTCAGCGATGTTCAAATGCGAATGCTCAAGTATGTATATTTATCTCGGTGGCTCGTGATAGAACAACTTTAGCCCACGATAGACAAAGCTTTTACAAGCTTTCCTGCGATGTTGTGTACTTTCAAGTATGCGAAATCAGGCTCGTATCCAATGCAACTGAAGCTTTTTCTCTTTATTCCAATGGAGACCCCAGGTTGATCATCAATGCGGGCTATAAAAAAACATCACAACATATATTCACAAATTCTTTTTATACTTTATTTGTTTACTATCTTACACAAATATGGGGTCTTCAGGAGCCTTGCGAGCAAAAGCGTAGGTTTACCAATCCGGAGATGACGAGTTTGATTTTCGGTCCGGTCTAGGATGTTTTCGTGTTGGAAACTTTCTTGGCACTTTGGGCATAGTGTATCCATTGTACTTGCCACACAAGATACATATTTATGCAATGACGGGCATAGAAAAGCTTTCAATAAATAGCCGAGGAAATGCTAAAAGAATACTAAGTTGGAAAGCAGAAGTTCCAGTTGGCAAAATGCGAAAACTAGGACTCTTCACAATAAAATAACCAAGTATATCAATGGGATAAATGCAGTTTCAAATCATTTATTTCGTCCCTTCGAGAGTTATAAATGAATACACAGTTTTTAACACAGAAACAGTTTCGACATTGGTACAAAGTGTGAATAATTGAAATGTGCTACATATCTAAGTTTGACGACATTTTGGTGGGCATGTCTTTTGACAAAGTGCTTTTATTGTAAAAATAGAGATTCTTATGATTATAATTAGTAGCTAACACATAATTTATGCTACTTCATCGAGATCGTTGCCTTCTCGGCCATCTTCCTGGCTTGAGGTAGCGTTACTTGGGGTAGGCATGATCTCATCTACTTCTTCCAAAATTTCTTCATCCGACACCAGAATCAACTCCAAAGGGCCATTTGCAGGTATTACAATAGAGTTCTGTAGAAGGACAGAATCAATCGTTTCTGGATCTGGAAGCGAGTTTTGTTCGGTATTTTGAATATTACTTGTGGTAGGTTCCTGTCGGTGAACAACGGTGTCTTCTGTCGACGTATTTGAATCGTTCTGATCACCACCGCCGTAGCGGGAATGAAGCATGTCCAGCTGAGTTGTGAGTCTTGAGCCCCTATTCAAAGTTCGATTCATTTGCTGAAGCAATGATTGGCTTTGGTTTTCCAATGACTGCAAACGATCAGATCTGCTCTGAGTATATTCCCTTTCGCGATCACTCAAGACCGCAAAATCCGATGAAACCTTCTCATGTGTCGTGGGAGGGGTGGTTGTGTTCTCCGAGGAGCTTCCAGGGATAGGAGACTCTGATTGTCTTGCAATAAATCCGTTGTGAATTTCGTCGATTTGAGCAGAAATAGCACTCCCGCGGTTCACAGTTCGCGAGAGTTTGTTCCTGAATTCTCTGGCTTCCCTTTCAAGACGTTCCAATCGGGCAGCTCGTCTTTGCAGATAATCTTCTTCTGTGCTGGTGAGTACTCTTGATGGACCGGCTTCAACCTGATCCACTTCACTAACACTGCTCTCAGCTTCCTTTGCTGAATTTGGATTTGAATATGTATCCAACCTTGAGTTTAGTTCAGCCATACGTTTTAATCGTGCTTCCCGTTTCATATTGAATAACTCCTCACTACTTAATTCCGGTTCTTTTACCGGACTTGATTCTCGTTGTTCAATTTTCTCGATTTCTGAACATTCGGAATTTTCGCTAATCTCATCTTCTATCTCTACTTCATCTTCCTCCTCGCTACTTTCCAGCTCCAATCCAGCCAATCTTCTGAACATATCTTCTGCTGTTTCTGGGCCAGTTCGCTTTTCCTTCTTCTTCTTCAACTTTTTCGCTTTCTTTTTCACAGAACAGGCGATCGCTTCCTCCGGAAATATCGGCAAATCTTCAATCTTCTCATTGCAAAATTGATTCGCTCTCTCCACATTATTCAACGACTTCATATCGGATTCACTATGGCATTTTCTTATATCCAGCGCGACCTGCAGAACGTTCGTTAATGAGGCACTTCTACATCGTTCGAAATTGACCATCCTGTTGAAGTGCATCTTTGATAGTTTGTCCTGATTTAGGTAATCTTCGTCCTCGTCATCGGTCGGTTGCTCATCGCTGTAACCGCTTTCGCCTGAATTATTCAACGAGTCTTGCTTTTTGCGCGCAGCAAAGTCTGCCTTAAGCATTTTCCACTGATCTTCGGATTCGATGTTCTTCTGTCGGGCAGCGCTCCATTTCAGACGACAGTATTCCAGCTCCTCTTTCAGCTCGCTGAGGAGCCGTCTTTTCTGTTGCAGATGATAGCGTAGAATTTGCTCCTGAGTATGTAGTTGACGGTGTTGGCGCTGTTGATTGAAAATATTGATCTTTTAGTGATAATGTGAAGGTTATTACTAGTAATTATTGTACCTGCATCTTGCCAACCAAATGCCAAGTTTTGGTCAACTCCAAACTTACGGCACTGAGACGTTTTTCCTGAGTTTCCAAACGACGCTCCAGGTGGGTATTAAGGGTCTTCAAACGATTCGTTTCCTTCTTGAGAGCTTTTTTCTCTATAATCAGATCCTAAAAAAATATTTTTATTGAAACATAATTTCAATCTTTTCAAAATTAAATTATTGTCTTATTTAAAAAAGTCTTCCAATTCCATACAGTAATTGTGGAAGCGTCATGTTATTTTTGGATTAATTTGAAAATTCTCGTTTGCAAAGAATTTCACAATATCAGTTGTCGGATTACTAATCTAAAAGCAATTCAATAACACCCACCTTCAATTTAAGATATGTCTTGCTGACGCTAACCACTGTTTTAGATCCATTCTTTGTCTGTTCATTCTTGAAGCATTCTTCGCTTTCGCCATTTTCCTGTATAAACATAGTGAGAAAAACAACAATTATTCGAGATAATCCTGTTATTATGAAGTCATCGACCAAAGAACAGTCACCCACCACGAATGGAACTTGCTGCACTCTCTCCTGGTGATTCACCAGCTCGATCAGCACTCGCCACACTTTTGGCAACTTATCAGCAATCTGTTCCGGAGAGGCGGTCTGCATCTCGCTAAATGCCCCATCTTCTTGGGAGCACTCGCTCTCGTCCGATTCGGCAGGCTCTTCATCCACTTCGGCCACCAGATCGTAAAGAGCCCGCGGCAGGAACGCTCCCAGATCGATGGTTTCCGACTCTTCTTTGGCCATGTCGATCAACAGGCCCCGATTTTCGGCCAGCACTTCTGTCAGCTTGTCCAGCTTAACGCTGTTGGTCGTCTGTTTGCGATTCATTCCCAGTAGAAACTTCGAGATGAACTGATTTACAACGGTCATTTCGGCGTGCAGCTGTTGGGACTCCAACGTGGATTGGCTTAGTTTTTCCTGTGTTTGAACGAGCTCGTTCTTCATCGTTTCCAAGTCCGTCTGCAGGCTGGCGACGTGCGATTCGAGATTTTTGTTCCTGTCGATGGATGTGAAAAATAATGAAAATAGAATATCCAATTGCGTCGCTGCATTCGTGTGGTCGAGCGAAAAACTGTCTTTTATTGTGCTCTGTTTCCGTGATTAATTAGCGCAAAGGCCAGGGCTGATACCGACGGCAGTAAAGTTTACTATTAATACTGAATAAGTCCTCATATGCCTCGAACATTTTTTTTTTCAAATGCCTTCTTCGCTTGAGTATTGACTATTTATAAAAATTTATGTATTTTATTTATTTTTTTATTTATATTTAATACTAGCAGACCCGACGAACTTTGTTTTGCCCAAAATTTATTTATTCTCTGATTAATTCTCGAGTTATGAAAAAAAAAATGGTGTTTCATTTGTATGGGAGCCCCCTTTCCAAAAGGGAACCAACTTAAGAACCTTTCGCGGCCCCGACAACCTCGACAACCCTAGCAGCACACTTGTCATATACCAGTTATTAAAACCTCTGTATAACTGAATCAAGTCATATATGAGTTGCTGCAACCAAATCAGTCCAAATTGTGCTGCTTGGGAACCTATTATTCAAACAAATTCAATATTTTGGGCAGAAATCTAGAACCACATACAAGGAAAAAGGACGAAACCCCTAACAAAAAGTTTGAGATATTATGTTATTAGTGTAATGCTTTTCAAAGAATGCTATCTATGTCGTTTTGGATTTTGCATGGATCTATTTTTCTTAAAGTATCTAACAGTTAATGACAACAGGTGACAACGGGAGACAAGGAAGTTATCGATCATTTAGTAATTCGCATTGGATCATTAAGTAGTTTGTCAATAACTCATTCCAAAAGCTGAATTTCAAAATTTTTTGCATGGTGGACTTCTAGTGCGAAGATTTTTCTACAATTCTGCCTCATGGTTCGTTGTTTGAATTCCACTCGTAACGGAGTTATAGCTATAGTTCCAGTAACTTAGACTAAAGGATTACAAAATTCCGATCATTAAGTATAAGTTACTGCAACTAGCGCTATAACTCCGTTATTAGTTGAATTCTAACAACGAACCCTTAGGCAGAGTTGTAGAAAAACCTTCGCACTAGACGTCCACCATACAACACATTTTGAAATTCAGCTTCTGGAATGAATCATTGACAAACTACTAAACGATCGAACGCAAATTACTAAATGATCGATAACATCCTTGACGGGAGATTTTTTATACACTTTCATTTCAATGATTTTTTTCTGCTTTTTCGGATTTTGAAAAAAATAGAATTACCTACTTTGCAAGAAAAAAAAATGAAAATGAACTTATCTGGGAATTAAAATGTCTGTCCCTGCGCTTCATTTTATTGACGTTGAGCCGTGACCTGATTTTTAGGATATAGGTCCTACCAAGTTACCGGTTCCGTTCAATCCACTGATGGAATCGGCCAATTTTTAATTAATTGCATATTATTCGGCAACTCGGCCGTACGAAAACCATTTTTTTGTTAAATATCTTGGTTGTGCATATGCACAGCATATGTTTCGAAATGGACAAATTGATATGAAATTTGCGAAAAAGAATCCACGTGTCTTGGAGGGACTCGAACCCTCAACCTCCTACTCTCTAGATATCTAGAGAGTAGGAGGTTGAGGGTTCGAGTCCCTCCAAGACACGTGGATTCTTTTTCGCAAATTTCATATCAATTTGTCCATTTCGAAACATATGCTGTGCATATGCACAGCCAAGATACTTAACAAAAAAACAATTTTTAATGCCTCTCTGACTTTTCAACTTCCGGAGGCATTAAAATTTGGCCAATTTCATATGTGTGCAAGTCCGGAGGCGAGCCAGTCTAGGGCTGAAAGTCTCCTTAATAAAGATACAAAAAAAATGTGTGCACGGGATCTTACTGAGGAAATGGACGTATGATTTTCTATAAAACGCCTTATGAAAATTTGCCACAAGGAATCGGTATGAATTTTCAATATGTTGCCTTATGAATGATGATTTTCATTTACAAAAAAAGCGAAGTGCTGCAGACTGGATTTGAACCATGGACGTCGGGGTTGGGAAGCCGGTGTGTATCACTCAGCTAACTGGACCATCCAAATTAATTACCGGCGCCTATGAATCTTCGACTGATTATTCCATCAACAGTGCTTCTTATACGCAGTTGGCTTCTCGAGTATTCAAGCGTCGATGGGCGTGTGGTCCGTAGACCCTTACTTTTGACTTTTTTTTTCTCAAAATTATTTTTATTATTTCTCAAATGTACAGACTGGCTTTAGAGGGTACTTTGACTATTTTTGTTTCTTTCAATTGTTCAGGATGGGAAAAGTTTCTGATATTGGTCGCGGCCAGTAATAAAATCCTTAATGCATATTTAAGAGTGAATTAAAACAAAATTTTCAATGCAATATAAATATGAGCTAATTGGCTGTACTAAAAAACATAGTATTTCTTCGAAATAAAAAACATCGAAATTTCGTATGTACCAATATAGTGCGGGTAAAATGAGCACTTCCTAGTGGTAAAATGAACACCGCTTTTAAAATCAATTTTTTAATTTCATTTTTTTTTTTTAACTCCAGCACCGTGAATACAAATAATTAAGATTACGAGAGCGTTTTGAAAAATCTGGTATATCTTTTAAAAAGCTCCTAAATATCAAAATAATAAAAAGAAGAAAATAAAGTTTTGACTATTGGCAATTTGGCGTTGCAAGAAAAAGAAGAAGCAGAATGTCGCGCATTCAAAAAATTAGCACGGGAAAGGATAGGAAGAAAATTTTAAAACACTTCTCAAAAATTCTAGAAGTAATTTAAATATAAGCAAAAAGTTTATCAGCGCAGGGTTGGAATTCTTTCGCGCGGCGTAGTAGACGTATAATTTAGAAATCAAAATTTTATTTTTGATGTTTCGTTTTACTCACAGTAATTAAAATTTCCAATCCCGTTCTGATAACCTTTTTAAATGACTTTTAGAATTTTTGAGAAGTCTTTTAAAAATATTTTCCTATCCTTTACCGTGCTAATTTTTCGAATGCGCGACATTCTGCTTCTTATTTTTCTTGCAACGCCAAATCGCCAATCAGCTATTTTGAAATTAAATGATGAATTTATTAAGGATTAAAGCTTATGGAAAAATGGTTGAAAATTACATCAGTTCCAATTTCGGTCTAAAACCCAAAATATTAGCTCAGGTACCTTATTTCATTTCGAGGAAGACTTGTGCATGGTTAACATACGCCTGAATAGTGTTTTAATCTAAATATAGCCAACTGTTCATTTTACCACCTCTTCCCTTTTAATAGCACCTTGTTAACAGCCCTGCCATGTCGCAGCACTTTTTCTGAACGATTTTTTTTTTCGAACTGCCACCAAAACATTCACTAAATTTGAGAAACGCGTAATTAGTCGAAGCTCGGAGCGAATAAGAAAACTGGTCCACGCTCTGTTCATTCTGCAGTAAATTGAAATGCGTCCTGGGAAGCATCGCGAGCAGAACAAAACAAAAGGGGCAACAACTTTGTCCTTTTGGCGGCCTGCATTGGGAAATATTAAACATTCAACCTACTTTTCCTGTTCGGCTTCCAGGTCATTTTTGCGCAGCTCCAGCTGCCGCAGCAGATTGTCACGCTCCATCCGGGAGACCCGTTCCCGTTCCTCGTACAGTTCGCGCAGATTGCGGATGTTGGCCATTTGTCGTTCGTACTCGCGGCGTAGATCCGTGGACATAATTTGCATCTCCCGCTCGTGCAGGGAGTCCTCGATCTGGCGCAACTTCGCCTTGAGCTGAAAGAAGGAAGCGGGAAGAGCAAACGAAACGAAAATAAGTAAATTGTAACGACCAACAACAACGGAATGAAACTCGGTGCGCGACTCGTAGACATTTTCCAACCTTTTCGAGACTGTCTGATGCGGAATTACGGAGGATGCAAACGGGCGGGAAAACAGAGGGGAAATTATTAAGATATTTTCTGGCTTTTTTGTTGCTTGTTAGTTGTGATTATTCCGCTGTTTCTGTGCAATTGGCGGAATGCTATCACTATGAAAAAGAGCTGAAACTATGTCATACTGTCACGTTTTCCTTAGAAATTGAATTAATTTGCAGTACTGCTACGATGTCAAGGCTATCCCCTTATGATATTTCTGCATGAATCAATTTCATTGTAGAGGCTGAGGACTGAAAATAATGAACTGCGAATTGTTCTAACAGTTGACACAAAAGTATAAGAATATTACTGTCATTCGAGGTATTAACATCTACCACAGCCTTCACAGTACATGATGTCTGAAAAAACAGTTTAGTTCATTTACAATGTTGTGAAAACTCATATGTGAATATGTACGTTATGTGGAAGATATTGATTTGGAAAATGTATTGGAGGTAACCACTTTCCCTTCGATGGGACTCGAACCCATCTACTGTAGGGTTTGGTTAGGCGCAGTCTTTTTCTCGTTGGACGTCAGGGCAAAATCAATCGCCTCTTGAGCCAAAGTCACTCTTCCAAGGAAGGAGAAGGCCTTGGTTGTGGCACGTTTGTCGGCCTTCTCGCTTCCCCCGGGCGTTCTGTTCTTGTCTTACGACTCCGATTCAGTTCCTTACTAATGTTCCGCCTTCCGCTTGCGAACTCAATAATGCTATCGACTTGCTCGATGACCACCCGCAACCCGCGTTGTGGCCTAAATATTATACCCAAATCGCAAAGATTATAGACACTATAGGTTCCATAGACGAGCTGAGACGAAGACGAGTTAAGCCAAATAAACTCTCAATTAGTGTAGCCAAACGAGCAAGACGTAACGATTTCAATCCAAGCAATGGAATGTGTGACGTCAAATTCGCGTGGTACACTTCTCCCTTCTCACTTCTCACATCTCACATCATTATCTCATTTCTTACTCCTTCCATCTCACTTCTCACTATTCACTTCTCGTCTCTCACTTCTCACTTTTCGATTCTCCCTTCTCAACTCTTTGTTTCTCACTTCTCACATATCACACCTCAATTCTCACTTCTAACTTCTCTCTTTTTGCTTCGCACTTCTCACATCTCACGTATTGCTTTTTATTTCTCACTCCTCACTTCTCATATCTTATATCTCACAATACAAGAAGTATTGAATTTTTCACTTCTCAGTTGTCGCTTTTCACTTCTCGGTTCTCACTTATCACTTCTCATTTCTCACTTCTCCCTTCTAACTTTAACCTTCTTGGCTTCACTTCTTACATCTTACTGCTTTTCATTTCTCGCTCCTCGCTTCTCACATTTTACCTCTTACAACTCACATCTCTCCATTCGAGGATCGTGAGTAGGCCTTGACTATGACTATCTCTGCTGTCATTTTTTTTTCTATAATTTTGGGTCAAATTTTTTAATTATTTTCTGAATTTAGTTAATGAGCATGACAACTGTTTGGACTAGTGGAACATACGATATAGAAAGTGGTAATCGGTTCCGGAAAGACGTTCTATCAAGATCCTGCTTTGAAGAATTCGCTTCTTCTACGAATTATACCGTCCGAATATCCTGATACCTCATCAAAGCCTCTCCGATGTCCAGTTCCTCGTCGTCTGATTTCACAGATACTTCCAAAACAGGATTTTTTCAACTTCCCTTACATGCCTTACTCACCACAACCACGTTTGCACTTTCTCTAGTCACAATTATGCAGCGCTCCGGCAGAAAAGGTGAATCTATTTTGGAGCGATTCTGGCGAATAAGCAAGACCACGTCGCCAATTTTGAAGTCGGACTTCTTTGAATCCCGCACTAAAAACGCATACAGTTTAGTGTCAACGTTCCTGTCCTGTACCAATTCGTGGTCAAGCTCTTTAAATCTTCGGTGCGTACCACAAACACGGGAACGTACCAAAGCATCCAACCCACCTTCAACTCAATGGATAGGAATGAGAGGAGGAATGTGGCGATGTACATATTTCTGAAGAGCATAACTCAAGTTTCTACTAAACATATCGTGAAAGATGATCGCTGGTTCTTGGATTGAGGATTTAGAGGTATGTCCTTTTTTATCTAACGATGTTTAACTTTCCAGAACGCGACAAAACCAGCGTTCTGAAATGGAGGTTCATTGAGGACTGAAACATCTTGCACAAGGCGACATTTGTGCTCTTTGCATCAGGAGACTTCATTTCGGTGTATATAAAACTTTTCAAGAGAAAATTAACTAAGGATTAGTGGATGAAATTAACCGGAGCGATGAATGAGTGAAACGGGAATAATTACTAGTGAATGTGAGGAACATTAAAAAGGTAAGAGACATCTATTCAACAAAACAAATATAATGCTTTGAACTATACACAGATAGAAAAATCCACTGAAACTTACGCTATAAATCATGCACATAAATGGAACGCCATTATTAGCGTAATTCCAGAACGGATATAGCCTAAATGTATACAATATTTGACGTGAATCACCTATATTGCATGCAAGTTGTAACCAATCTTGTTATGCAGAGGGCCATTTCTGCGAAGAATAGCGTAAATTTTCGCATGGCAAGTTTTACGCGCTGTTTACTTTTCATTATTTTTTTCTGTGTATGCACGATAGATTCAAAATAAATTATTTTGAATCCGGAAGTTTGATTATGACACCTTTATCCGTCTGATAAACTGTGGCATAACCAGGCGGGGCTGACTGTTGGTGATAGTGACCTCGGAGTGGACATGAAATACCAGGCATTCTGAAATGGGTCACTGGAGCTGCAGTAGAGCTAACACTTTCTAACTCCCGGATTAAATCTGACTGTTCCAACATACAGCTTTCTTCCATAACATCACTGCCAGACAGTGGGGGTTAGTTTGTACACACACACAACTCACTTCTCTTCATTCACTTCTTGATTCTTATTTATCACTTATCGCTTCTACCTTCGCACATCTTACTTACTTCTCATTCTCACTTCTCATTTGTCGCTTCCCACTTCTCGACTCTCACTTATCACTTCTCGTTTTTCAATTCTCGCTTCTCACATCTTACATCTTACTTCTACTATCGAATTTCTCACTGCTCACTTGTAGCTTTTTATTTCTCGACTCTCACTTATCACTTATTTTTACATCTCACATCTTTATCTCATTTCTCACTATTCACTTCTCGTCTCTCACTTCTTATTTCACGATTCTATTTTTTCACTTCTCGCTTCTCACTTCCCACTTCTTACTTCTCACTTCTTATTCCTCATTTCTACCTTCTCACATCTCACTTCTCACTTCTTACTTCTCACGTTTCACTCCTCAAAAATCACGCCCCCCTAAATTGTGGAAAGACTGAAATGAATTCCCTCGAACATGGGCACTTTACGATCCAATCATATACACAAATAGGTGGTTGAAATTCAAAAGATTCCCAAAACTTATTAGGGCATCCAGGATCCATAATATATGAAAGTTCAAAACAACTCGAAACATTTTGGGGTCAAAAATTCTCCTTGAAATCCTTCTAGGAGCTCCCCTGGGAACTTCTGAGTTCCTCCGGAAAGTTATCCACAAATTCCTCTGAAAATGGTCCGAAAATCCTTCTCATGCAATTGTAATTACTCCTTATCTAGAAACCCCCCACTAAATTTTTTTAGGAAATTCTCGAGGAAATTCCTTGAAGATTTCTTTTCTTTTCTCCAAGATTTACTTCTAGATATTTCTTCGGCTATTCTCTCTTCAGGAAGAATCCAGCATTTCCTTCAGGCATGCATTCGAGAGTTCCGTCAAGAATACATACGGAATTTCTTCCCAAAATTCTACCAGAAGTTTCTTCAAAAATTTATGACGGAAATCCTCCGATTTAGCTCCATAATTTCACTTGTAAATCTATAAGAAATTCCTTCGGAAATTCTTCTAGGAACTTCTCCGGGCATTCCTCTCGGAACTCTTCCTTTAATTCCTCCGGGATTACTTCCAGGAAATTTTCCGGGAATACCTCCAAACATTCAATAGCGAAATCATCTAGCATTCCAATCTGGAATTCTTTTCGCAATTACTTCAGAATATCCTTCAAGAAATCCTCTAGAAATATCTTCATGAATTTCTCCTGGAATTCGTCCAAGTATTTCCCCAGAAATTCTTACAGGTATTTTTTCGGGAGTTTCTTCAGGTACTTCTCCAGGAATTCCTTCAAGAATTTCTCCGGGAGATTTTCCGCGGAAGTGTACTAGAATTCACTCGGAATTTACTCGGATATCTGCCAAGAGTTCTTCCAGAAATTTATTCGGAACAATCCGCAGGGATTTTCTTCAGCAATTCATCTGGGAATACTTTCAGGATTTCATCTAGGAATTTCTGCATTAATTCCTCCTGGTATTTTTCTGGGAATTCCTTCAGATATTTTTCGGAAATTCCTTTAGGAACTTCTCTAAGAATTATTTCAGGACTTCCATGTGGGAATTCCTCTGGAAGTGCTTGTGGGAGTTCCTCCGGGAGTTCTTCCAGGAGTTTTTCCAAGAAATTCTCCGGTAATACCTCCAGGAACTTTACAGGGAATTCCTGGACGATATTTGGCAGGAATTTCACGGGAATTTCAAAGTTCCTTCAGAAATATTTGTTCTCTTCCTCTAGGGTATTCCACCGGATGTTCCTCTGAAGTTCCACCAGTAGTTCCTTCGGGAATTCAATCAGGCTTTCTTCCAGGAATTCATTTAGCATTTCTTTAGGCATTTATCTACAAATTCCTCCAGAAGTTCCTCGGAGAATTTCTCTGGGAGTTCTTACGGGGATTCCTCAGGGAGGTTCTTTGAAGAATTCTTCCAGGAGTTTCTCCTGGAATTCTTACGGAAGTTCCTTTGGGAGTTCATCCTGGAATTCTTACGAGAGCTCCCCCCAGATTTCCTCCGGAAATTCATACTGTAGTTCATCAATAAATTCCTCCAGAAGTTCCACCGGCAGTTCCTCCGAGGATTCCTCTGATAATTTCTCCGGAAATTCCTATAGAAAATCCCCCGGGAGTTCCTCCGGAAATTACTCTGGGAGTTCCTATCCAGAGAAACACCCGGAGAAACTGCCGGTGAAACTCCAGGAGGGATTTTCGTAGAAACTGCTGGTGGATCTCCCGGAGGAATTCCCGAAGGAACTGTCGGAGGAGCTCCCGTAAGATCTCCCGTAAGAACTCCCGGAGGAATTTCAGGAGGAATTCCTAGAGGACCTCCCGGATGAGCTCCCAGAGAAACTATCGGAAAAACTTCGGGAGGAATTTCCAGCTTAATTTCTGAAGAAAGCCTAAATAATTTCCTGGAATAGCTTCTGGTGGAACTCCCGGAGGAATTTCCGGATGAATTGCTGGTGGAATTCCCGGAGGAACTCTCGAAAGAATTTTCTGGAAGAATTTCTGGATAAACTTCCTGGAGAATTTTCAAAGGAACCCCGGGGAAACTACTAGAAGCATTCTCGGAATCAAGAGAATTCATCTTATGGACAAATCTCGTCCTCCCGGAGAATTCCCTGAGGAGCTCGCAGAGAAATTCTCGGAGGAGCATCTGGTGGAAAATTTATATAAATTCCTGAAGAAGCCTAAATAAATTCCAATTCTGCCGAAATTTCCGGAAGAATTTTCAGAGCAACTGCCGATAGAACTACCGGAATAATTCTCGAAGGAAATCCTAGACAAATGGAAATGCTGGTGGAACTCCTGGAAGAATTCCAGGAGGAATTTTCGGAGAAACTCCTGGAGGATCTCCCAGTGGAAATCTTGAAGTTTCCACCAAAATTCTTTCAGGATTTCATTGCGAATTAATCTAGGAATTCCTCCGAAAATTCCATTGTTGATTTCATTTTCGGTATAATTTCTGTATAAATTTCCGATGGAATTCCTGGAGAAATTCTTTGAAATTTCCCAAGAAATTATTCGAAACAATTCACGGGAAATTTTATGGAATTTACACAAAAAATTCGGAGATTTTTCGTGAAATTCTCAGGAATCATTTCTGGTAATTCTGCGGAATTTCCACGGAATATTCTTATTTTTAAAAATTATGGGAAACAGCACGAACTTATTTGAATTATTGCAGGGAATTCTGCAGAACTTATAAAGAAGTTCGTGAAGATTTTCTTGGAGTAAATAATGGTAGAACTTTCGGATCAATTCCCGGCAAAATTTATGGTGGAATTTCTGAAGACTTTCGGATAGAATGCCAGGAGCAATCGTGGAAGAAATTCCTGGATAAAGCTTGCATATTGATTTTTCTGTCTATTTTATAATCAATATTATTTCAGAGAGGATTTGTTTAGAAATTCAGATGTATGGTTCTAGTTTTCTTAAACTTATGGAAGAATGCAGGATTTTTATAATAATTTTTATAGCCGATTTTATATTCTTTCTGAATACTAAGTTCGTTAATATTTTTCTCACTTTATTTAAAAATATCTGATGAGCAATAAATCACGCATTTTTAAATCCAATATTGTTTTAATCATTATTGTTTCGATTCGGTTTGGCTTTGGTTTCATGTGTTAATATTCATGTGTTTTTATAAAACTACTGTAAAACTGCGATTTAGAAGACCAAAAAAAGTTGGCCCCCCCTTCTCGAAATCCTGGCTACGCCCATGCTCCTCACTTTTCCCTTCTTGCTTCTGACATCTCACATATTACTTCGAATTTCCTACATCTCACATATTATTTATCACTTTTTATTTCTCACATATCACTTCTCAATTCTCACTTGTTACATCTCACATCTCACTTCTTACTATTCTCTTCTCACTTCTTACTTATCACTTCTTACTTCTCACTTACTAACTTCTCGCTTCTCACTATACACTTCTTACATTTCCCTTCTCCCCTCACTTCTCTCATTTCTCATTTCCAACTTATCCCTTCCCACTTTCCCATGGCTGTGGCCAAATGGCCTTTCGGCCTTCGCTCTAATGACCCAGCATCGTACCTCCACTAAATACTCTGATTGTTTTCCCTTGAAAAGGACTTTTTCGAAAACCGCGTAAAATCCAAAATTTTGCAAAAATCGATCAAAATCACCTTTTTACGACTTTCACGTGATTTCAAGGCCTTCCTTAGCCGCGTGGTAAAATACGCGTCTACAAAGCAAGACCATGCTGAAGGTGGCTGGGTTCGATTCCCGGCATAAAAGTATCATCGTGTTGGCCTTTTGATATAGAAATGCAAAAATGGTAACTTGGCTTAGAAACCTCGCATTTAACAAATTTGGAAGTGTTTAATGAATACTAAGCTGCGAGGTGGCAATGTCCCAGTGGGTTGATGTAATGTCAACAACAAGAAGAAGAAGAAGTCAAGTGGAACCGCATGCAGAGCAAGACTCTAGCCATGATGGTGGCTAACTACATACATACGTACTTAATATTTTAATCATTTTAATTCATGCGAGCACAGCAAACAGAAAATCGATCCATAGCTCTAATAGTAATTACTTGGTCTCTTGATATCTTAATATTGAGGATCATATTTTCCACTCTGGATCTGCCTTAGCTATCCACTGCAGTACATCAAATAACTAAAATGAGATAAGCTATTTGATTCTTTCTCTGGTAAATCTAACTTGTAACAAATATTCGTTATCTATTTATGTATTTAAAAATTATTTGCTATTTCTTTTTCCTGAATCGTCATTTCCGTGTTTGGCGAATTGTCAATCAACTGTTTTTTATTCGTTCCTTACTATGCTATGGACAACAGGCTGACCAGATCATTTCGGTGAAAAACGGAACAAACGCACTTGCAAAACGGGACATGTAAAAAAACCTTGTAAAATGTAAAATCTAATCAATTTACAGTACTTATTGATCGAAATTGATTTAAATGACGCTAAAAGTAGCCTCACACATCGGAATCTTGTCCATTGATTTTGTTCCCATGTGCTTCTAAAAGGGCAATTTCGCCTGATTTTCAGGATGTTCTTGCCTACCAAGTTACCTTCAAAATACGCAGAAAAAAGTCATTGAAATAAAACTGTATGAAGAAATCTCCCGTTGTCACCCGTTGTCATTAACTGAGAAAAGACTTAAGAAAGGCAACCCATGCAAAATACATAACGGCATGCATAGCTTTCTTTAAAAATCAATCAAAATCCCTTTTTTGTTGGGTTTCGTCTACTTTCCACGTCCTGCATAAAATATTGATTTTTTATTTTGCAAGAAACAATGAAAAACGGGACAAATTGAGGATTTTTTAGATTACGATAAGACAGCACAATAGGGCCATAAAAACAGGACCGTAAAATAAGGTACGTATGGTCAGCCTAGACAAGATGCGCAATGCGCACTTTGTAGCTAGTTATGTTTCCTATAGAAAGATGCTATCTTTCCACACGTACCAGTAAACTGAAAGGTTCAATCCCAAACGCCAATTAAAATTCCAATCACTGTATAGTTCCCGATTGAAGTTCAAGTGCACCATAAAAAAAATATGTCACTTGTGGTCAGCCACTCTGTAACTTGTCGCATCAGTTTTTTGGCATCAATTTCGTAAACACGTTTCACTCCCCTCGGGGTAACAAATCGCACCTGTCCCCAAAAACGCGCCACGCTCTCCGCCTCAATAATGGGTTTCCTCATGGTCACATGCCTTCAACGTCAGTATTATTCTAAACTTACTTGCTCTACTTGGTCCTCCCTGATGTTGATGATCTCTTTGCCGGCTTTGATGACGTCTTTCAGTCCTTTGACTTGATTTTTCAGCTGCGTTATGTCGCTTTGGAGCGAGAGCACTTCCGCGTTAGCTATCTGCAGCTGGAACTGTGAATCGGCAAGTTCCGCCTGTAGATGGCGAAATTCTTTATTTCGCGCAGCGCGGGCAGCTTCCTCTTCTTCGCTGGGTGTCTGAAGAGATTGAATCTGCGTTCGAAGCTGGTCAATCACGGACTGAAGCGACAGGATCTCGCTGTTGGCTTGCTGAAGCTGCAGCTGTGACTCAGCCAGGTCGCGTTTTAATCCGAGGCGTATATCATCCGATGTGGTGGTGTAGATGGGCATAGAATCGCTTTGTTCTGGGTGACTTTCCGTAGTCATGTCATCGTGACATGTTTCCATTGGTTGGTTTACGATTTCCTCGACGCCGCTTGTTATGACTTCCGATGATCCCTTTGTTTGCTGTTGATTCTGTTGAATGAACCGTATGAGTGCGCGGTTCTTGGCTTTCTCTTCTGCCAGACCCCTTCTTAAGTGATCCATCTCTTGTTTGATGTCAGCCATTTTCGATTTTCTCTGTTCACGTTTTTTGCTAAGTTCCTCTCGGAACTCGGCTAACTCTCGTTCTCTTTCACCTTCATCACACGAGTCACAGCTATCTGGAGTTGAACCATCACTAGTCACACGATTTCCAGTCTGAGTTTCGTGATTTATCATGTGATCGACTGATTTACTGTCTATTATTGCACAACTTTCACTGACAATCGTATCTGAACGGCTGCTACCAACATCGGTTTCATGTTCTTGACCCGTTTCCACCCCACCACCATCATCATCGTTGCGATTTTCGCGGCCATGCTGCGATGACTGAAAACTACCCATTTTTCTCGCCCCCTTTTTTCGCTCGAATAATTAATCGCGGTTGCACTCTGCCTATTCGTAGTGGCCTGCGATTGACTAATATTTATTTCGTTTTTCGAGAACTTTGTCGAGTCAAACTTTTCCCGGAACAATTATTAAATCATTGCGAAATTTATCTCCGACGCGGTTTCGTACCGTACATTGGCCAAGCAATGTGAATGAATCGTGAAATTTAAATTAAATAGTGCAAAATAATA
Organism: Armigeres subalbatus; assembly: GCF_024139115.2. NCBI lineage: Eukaryota > Metazoa > Arthropoda > Insecta > Diptera > Culicidae > Armigeres > Armigeres subalbatus. The sequence goes on along the minus strand of NC_085140.1, from coordinate 361,201,023 downwards.
GAGGAAAAACCAGCCGCAGCGTGCAGCAGCAGCGTGGTGTTCCTTTCGGTCTTCTCGGGTTTAAGCAATCGCGACGACTGGGTTATTTTTGGACCGGCAGAGCATTTGACCGACAAAATCAACTTGAGCCGCGTGCGATTACTAACCGAGCAGCTGATGCCGTCCACGCACAGATACGTATTCGTTCCATTTAGTTGATCTAATATAGATTTTTGTTACAGCGACAATCCTTATGACTTTTCTATGAGTTCACAACGTATTGTAACTTGGACCCTAAGCTATAATGATTATTCCTAATTATGGATCGAATGTACGTTTTATTTATGTTACAAGTTTATTAGGGGAAGGGGGGGCAATATGCCCTAGCTAAGCAAACACTGCTTTATTGTCTTATTTGTAACGCTATTCATGGGTATTTTTACATTATGCAACAGTTAAACAAGATAGCTAGTTGATGCCATTGAAAAATTGTCAAAAATCTCAATCATATTGATAATATTCACATTTCAAAAAAGTGGTGATATTCTGTTGCCGGAAAACTCATGAGGCAAAACGCCTTTTAGCTGGCAGCTCCTAGGGAACAAAGCACCACGCGTCGGCGGATCAGCATTCTGGTATGGATAGTGCGTGGAGACGCAAGTACATTGTAGGTTAGTGCCACTAGGGCGTTTTGCCTCGCCAAAATGTTAGATGTTTCTTCAAAATGTGGAAATTTTCGGTTTTTCCGACCTTCCCATACACTATTTTGAATCTTTTTTGGCCTAACCTACATAATTTTAGACCTTGTTTTGTTATGGCCATCTAAATTACGGTAAATATGACGGAAACCACAAAAGGCGTTTTGTCTCGGAGGGCGTTTTGGGGCCTCTTCCCCTGTTTACCCGACGTTTCGACACGGGAATTGTGTCCTTGTCAAGGGTAAAACATTTTTGTTGTTAGTAGTCGTATGTTTAGTCTAACTTGCGCCGTCTGTCTGTCTTATTGTCCGTACTTGACTTTGGAAACACTGTTAATAATGATTGATTTAGCGGTGGTCTTCATCGGTCAGTCCTTACTCAAAGTATGAGAGAGTAAAAAGTTATTTATTTAAAAATCAACAGATTGAAAGCCGTTCGTTGTGGACTTCTTAGGTTTCCATACCATTAGCCTAGACCTAAAGTCAATTTTGTGTTTTGGACTATTTTCAAATTTGAAAAAAAAAAATCTAACGCTAGATATTAACATCGAAAATCATCGCCACAACCTCTGGACGGAAGAGTATTGTGTGGTATCGTTCCGTTCACGTTTTGACCATGTTAAAGTGATTTTCAAGCTTTTAAGCGCATAAAATCACTGTTCTCCTGTAAAGTCGTTGTTCTTCAAAATTCTGATTGCTAATTTATCACATTATTATTCCTCTTTTTTTGTATATTTAAGTTCTAAAATTAGTATGTGCGATTTACCGTTAAATTCTTAAAAATCAGAAGCTGAGTATTCGTCATAAATTTACACGTTAGTATTTCTTCAAACAAGTTATTCGAACAAAGAAGCATTAGTTTTCTATGATATTTGATGCTTACAACCAAATTTGGTTCTTTGCACTATATGTCTTTATGTTTTTGCCTTCGAGTGTATCGTAGTAACAAGGGAAAGGTTCTTTGTTCGAACAACTTGTTTGAAGAAATTCTAACGTGTAGATTTGTGACAAATGTTCAGCTTCTGATTTTTAAGAATTTAACGGTAAACCGCACAGCAGCAATTGTATCACTCAAATATCCAGGAAGAAAATATGAATAATAATATAATAAATTAGCAATGATTTGTGATAAATTTAGGATTTTTTTAAAACAACGACCTCTAGGGGAAACAGTGTTTTAATGCACTAAGCTTGAAAATCACTCTGACTTGGTCAAAACGTAAACAGAACGAATCGCAATGTTCACAAGACTTTTAGAGTACACCAAAAGCTACCGTTTAGACATTTTTGCGATTATTTTCGGCGTTTATATCTCGCGTTAGATTTTTTCAAATTTGTAAATAGCCCAAAAACACTAAATCGACTTGAGCCACCTCGAAATTATATCCGAATTATGACGGGCTTGGTAGTCATATGGTTACTGCTTCTGGGTTAGGGACAAAAGGTCGAAAGGACAAAAGGTCGAAAGGACAAAAGGTCGAAAGGACAAAAGGTCGAAAGACAAAAGGTCGAAAAGGACAAAAGGTCGAAAGGACAAAACGTCGAACGTGACAAAAGGTTGAAAAGGACAGAACGTCGAACGGGACAAAAGGTCGAAAGAAACTAAAGATCAATAAGATCAAAAGATCGAAAGGGACAAACGATCGAAATTGACAATTACTCCTTTGAAAATTGCTCATTCTTCAACTTTGATTGATGTGATGAGTGTATTATTTCTGCCTGAAGTTAAATGCATTTCATAAATTCTTTTGGAACACACCCAACTTGCAATTAACTTGTTCTTTTGTCCCTTTCGACCATTTTGTCCTTTTCGACCTTTTGTTCTTCTCGACCTTTTGTCCCGTTCGACCTTCTGTGCCTTTCGACCTTTTGTCCTTTCGACCTTCTGTCGCTTTCGACGTTTTGTCTTTTCGACCTTTTGTCTTCCGCATGAACTCGTGGCAAGTGCAGAGGTATATTCGGCTTGCAGTGGGCGAGTGATTGCATCATCATTTCCTCCCCCTTTCTTACATTGACTTGAATTCTGACGTGACAAGCGTCAGTGTAACCTAACAAATTAGATCACCAGTACTTGTACATTGAAGATGAGTGCTAGTCCCATCTGTTGGTTCTCTGTGCAAAAAGAGCTGATCTGGTCATAATGGAGTAGCAACTACGGGCAGTCAATCAAGCTCAAGCGCAAGCAAAATTATATCCGAATTAGCTGAAAATTTGACAGAAGGCTTATTTCAGCATAAGAATCTTGGTTCTGGGCAGACCGGTTGAATTTTCGATGCTTTTTGTAAACATGAAGAGGTCTGATAACCTAGCAGACCACAACCAGGGCGTTAGGCAAGAAGATTCACGCTTCGATTGTGTGCTGTTCAATAGATGGTCTCTATGTCTCCCTTTCACACTCTGTCGCTTCATACTTGTTCGCGCCCTAGCGGTTGTAAAATATGTTTCGAACTGTTTTCGAATTGTATATTTGTTGTAAAAATTGTAAGACTGAGAAGCCGTTCAAAAATATGAGTATTCCTTTATTGCTGATGTTGCCTACCTTTCCAACTAAGCACTTATTTCAAATGTTACCCTAATGGTAACAGGCCATTAGACCGAACGGTCATTAGGCCGAATGCGAAGCTAAAGGTGGAAAATAATAAGAAGTCAGTTCTCCCTTTTCCTTTATCCTTCGTCCTTCTTCTTTCCTCTTTCTTACTTCTTTTATCTTTCTTCCTTTCTACTTCTAACTAATTTTTCTTTCATCTTTCTTCTTTGTTCCTTCATGCATTTTGCACCATTTTTCAACTCAATATTTTTCTTTTTATTCTCCTTTTTTACTATTTATTTTACCTTATCGCTTCATATTTTTACATTTTTTGCTTTAATGCTCATGTTTTTATTTTTCCTTCATCCTTCTTTTAACTAAAAATTCTTCCTTCTTTCATTTTAGTTTATTTATCCTTCAGCCTCTTCTTTCTTCAACTTTCTTCCTTCATTATTCTTTTTTTTTCTTCCGACTTCTTTCTTTCTAATTTCTCCCTTATTCTCTCTTCCTTTTTCCTTCTGTCTTATTCTTTATTTCTTCTTCCTTTTTAGTTCTCTGTTCATCTTTATTCTTTTTTCTATCTTCTTTCTTTCTTCTTCCTTCATTCATTTTTTTTTTCATTTTTTCTCGGCATTTATAATAATACAAGGCCTTGTTGAGACAGGCTTTAGGTGAGTACCTGTCCAACAACCCTACTTGGTGAATTGTAGTGCTTCTTGGATGGTTTTCATTCTCTTTTTCGATCGTCATCGCTCGTATTTCGGATTGCTGTGCTGGTAGTGGTCGTGGGAATAATGTCTGAGAAAAAAAAATAAAGGAAAAGGTCAAAAAACGTGAGCGCATAGTTGCTACTTTACAGCGACATGAACAGTTTTTGGGAAGTTATAACCCCATTATTCATGCGGGCGAACTTCAACCGAGAATGGATAAAATCGAGGTGAAGTTCGAAGAATTAGAGGAAATACAGGAGGATATCGCTGATCTGGATGCGGAGGGAAACTATGAAGCGGAATGCAACCAAGCGTACGAGGATTTCGAGAAGCTGTATTATCGTCTACGGGCAGCATTCCTATCCAGGCTGGCACCCGCACCTGGGCCTGCAGATTTAATCAATACGCTGAATGGTCTGACGCCTGGAGTACGTCTGCCGCAGATTTCCTTGCTGGAGTTCGATGGTGATTACAAGGGATGGCTGTCGTTTAAATCGACATTTGTGTCACTTATCCACGAATCGATCGAGCTGAGTGACGTACAAAAGTTTCATTACCTTAAGTCGGCATTGAAGGAGAAGCCGCGAAAATCATCGAATCACTTGCTCTCACAAACGATAACTATCTCATCGCCTGGGAGACCATCACGAAGCGGTATTCAAACGAGTATCTGTTAAAGAAAAGGCATTTACAAGCGCTAATGGAGTATCCAAAGGTGGAAAAGGAGTCAGCATCGGCAATCCACGCACTTGTGGATGAATTCGAACAACGATTGAAGATTTTGAAGCAGCTGGGAGAAAAGACTGATCATTGGGGAGCAATGATAGTACATTGGATGTGTTCTAAACTGGACATGAAGACGCTTCAAATGTGGGAAGACCATGCTGCAACAACGAAGGATCCAACGTTTTCGACACTGGTGATTTTTTTGACAAAACGGATGAGAGTTTTGGAAGCAGTTTCGTTGAATATCGAGTCGAAAAGCTCACAAAAAGTGGATGTTAGGCAATCAAAAGTGGGGGTTCATTCCGCAACCGACAGTGAAAGGGGTAGTTTAACCTGTTCTTGCTGCGGAAAGTCGCACTTCTTGGGGAGGTGCGAAAAATTTCTGAATTCCACTCTGAAGGAAAGGTTACAGTTCGTTAACGGGAAGCGGTTATGCAGCAATTGTTTAAAGTCAGGACATTGGGTGCGGGATTGCAATTCTGTCGTGACTGTCATGTTTAACTGTCGTGACTATGGGAAGAAGCATAATACACTGATCCATCCAGGATTTCCTCTAAGCAGCAGTGGATCCGGTAACAATCAACAGTCGGGAAGCAAACGGAGTACGAAGCCGTTAGCAGTGACATTAGCTACTAATGAAGCGGAGGGTGAACAAGAAGATATCAGCGATCAAGGAGCGGTTGGATCATACAATGTAGGGACTAAGGAAGGCAGGACTTCAATCGTTTTGTTATCTACGGTTGTTTTGGTCATACGGGATCATCACGGAAGGAAACAGTTAGCTCGAGCCTTGCTTGACAATGGGTCACAGGCGAACATCATGCGCGAACGGTTTTGCCAGATACTAAGTCTAAAGCGGCGTGCAATCAACGTACCTATCAGCGGTATTGGGCAATCGGGAACGCGAGCAAGGTTCAAGGTAAACGTGACAGTCAGTTCACGAGTTCACGATTCTTCGATTGGCATGGATTTCCTAGTGCTGCAGAGGGTTATATCCGAACTCCCATCGGTTAACATCCCAGTGGCACATTGGAAGATACCGAAGGATATTCAATTGGCTGATCCGAACGTCAATAGCAGCAATCAGGTAGATCTACTTATCGAAGCGGAGCATTTTTATCGTTTCCTGTTCGAGCGGGAAATAAAGCGAATCAAGTTGGGTCCCGGTTTGCCAATGATGATAAACTCAGTATTCGGATGGATCGTCTCAGGGAAAGTTTCAGAAAAGTCAACTAAAACAGTTTAACTGTTGTGTGGCGGCTACATCTGATGACTTGGTGGAACAATTAAAGAAATTTTGGGAAGTTGAGAGCGTGGAAGAGAAACCCATTAGGTCGAGGGAGGAGCAGGATTGCAAACGTCACTTCGTGAAAACTTTTAGTTGTACAGAGGACGGTCGGTACGTTGTACGTTTGCCAAAACATGTGAACTTCGAGCAGATGTTGGGTAATTCACGTGAAATAGAATTATCGCGATTCAGGAAGCAGGAAAGTCAGTTGGAGCGAAAGCCGGACATGCACTTGCAGTACAATGCCTTCATGCAAGAGTATTTGGACCTTGAACACATGAAGAAGATAAGTGAAGATGTGATCCAGAAGGAAGTGTCGTCGGAAAGCACGAAAAAGGGATATTGCCTGCCACATCACGCTGTGCTGAAGGAATCCAGTACTACAACGAAGGTACTCCTACATGATGATAATACTGGACTACAGCGCATTTTTTTATCGGTTTTCCCCGGAGGAACCTTTAAGGGTTTTTGAGCTGACAACTGTGACACATGGGCCAACCACATCATTATACTCAGCTATCAAAATCGACCGGAAGTGTTGGCTAATATTCCAGCCGATCAACTAGGGACATATAAGTCCATCTCATTTCAAATAAACCCGGACGAAAAAGTGAAAACCTTGGGAATCACCTGAGAGCCTGGGTCTGATCAATTACGATTTTTCTATGACGTCACAGTGAGCGAGCAACTATGGTCGAGGACAAGCATTCTATCAGCAATTGCCAAATTCTTCGATCCGCTCGGATTAATATCACCCGTTATTATCGTGGCGAGAATGTTGATGCAGGAGCTCGCTTTGCCGAAACAAGGATGGGATACGCCTGTTCCGGCTGAAAGAAAGAAAGTGGAAGGCATTTCATTCACAGCTGGGACAAGTGTCAGAGCTTCGAATAAGTCGCTTTGCTTTTTGTTTCCAAGTGGGTAGATCCAATTCCACTGTTTTGCTGATGCTTCTACGTTGGCGTACGGTGCTTGCTTGTATGTACGAACGACAGATGAGAAAGGAAACGTACTGGCATCAAAATCACGCGTCGCACCGCTCAAATGACTGACGCTGTCCCAACTCGAGCTTTGTGCCGCCAAGGAAGCTGCACTTTTACATTCGAGAGTAGTCAAGGTATTGTCTTTGGAAACTGTTCGTACGATTTTCTGGGCTGATAGGACAATCGTGTTACATTGGCTACGAGCGCCTCCCAACTCTTGGCAAACGTTCGTTGCGAACAGAGTTTCAACAGTTCAAACTGCTACATATGCGCACGTTCATCGCTGCCTTCTCTTTTGCGAATCATTGCGTACTGCATTCGTTTTGCAAACATCTGTCGTAACCCGAGTAACAGGAAAGCTTCCATCTTTCTTCCATCTTTGCTGTAGAATCAGCTAAGATGGCACTTGCCCGGATCGCTCAAGTTAAACGTTTTTCTGGTGAAATTAAATCTCTAAGCAAACAACAACCAGTCGACCGCAAATCAAGTCTGAAAAGATTGTCACCTTTCCTTGACAACTTTGGAATCATCAGAGTAGCTGGCAGACTCCGTTTCTCGAATGAAGGATACACTACCAAGCATCCTGCGGTTCTGCCGAACCATCATCCTTTCACGGATCAGATTGACTATTCTTTCATCACCGCGCCTTTCATGGTGGTCCCCAACTAACATTATCTGAAATACGACAGGAGTTTTGGCCCATACACGGAAAGCAAGTTGTGAACACCGTTTTGCGCATTTGCGTAAAGACTATTTTTACGTGGATTTTTCAATAGTTTTTTTCACGTCGATTTTCAAAAAGATCGTGGAACCTAAATGGATTTTAAGTGAAGTTAACTTTTACACGATTTTTGGTGTTTTTACGTGTTTTTAAGCGACTTTATTGTACGCCAACGGCTTGTAATGAATCACGCTTATTTTTAGAGAAACGACGCGCTATACAAGTGCACGACCCATCAAGCACTAACTATTTAACTTCACTGTCTCGCGACTAGAGAATAAATATCCCATATATTGCTCACCGGCTGATGCTGAGAATTGGTTAGTAAGCTGCTATGAAATAAAGATTGAGAAGCTCTGCGGAAACGTAAAAAAAGCGTTCATGTATTCGTGAACTAAAAAGCTCGCGGTTTCGGGAACAACAATCACGTGAACGGAACGGTCCGGAAAATGAGACTGGTGTTCCCGAACCCATGCTCATGACTCAAATCACGGTGTATTTTTGCTGGTTCACAAATTTATTGAACGTTTTTTTTGCGTGAAATTATGTTAACTAGTTTTTACTCTAGAAGTATGTTTCTAAAATTATTGTTGTAAACATTATTTTATTATTTTTTGTGCATAAAATTAAAAAAAAAACTTTGTCCATTTGAACTTTTGAACCTTCTACCGCAGAAAATTCTTTGGATCGTAGCAATCCACTCCCAGCGTAGCGATCCACTGTTCAGAACCGCTAGCGGACCAGATTCCATGCGAGCTTAAAAATGTTTGTTATGGTTATGATTTGAATAAATCCTTTCTGATTTGTACAGAAAAAAAATTCACGTGGAATTCTAATAGGGGGAATGACGGCTTTGGCAGGTTTTGTTCTATTATTGCCAGGGGGGTTTTTTATGACTGATTCTGCTCAAATTTGGCCTAAACATTCTTTGCATATCAAAGAATATTGTGGCCAAATTTCATAAAATTTGGTCGATAAAAACCCCCCTGCCAATAATGGAACAAAACCTGCCAAAGCCGTCTTTCCCCCTATATTAAACTAATAATAAACTGTCTAATATTTTATGATATTTTTGTACACCTGGACATTAAGTTCACCACACAGTATTGAAACAAAAATAATTACCTAGATGATGTCTTCACCCGAGAATTATTGGACAATGCTTTGTCTGTCCCCAAGAAAATTCGTGCGTAGAATAGAAGATTCTGATACAGGGTATAAAAAACGCAAAAATCAATTTGATCAACTGTAAGCCTGGCGGATCGAAGATTCTATAAATGCGTAATGAATCATATTGGGTACGCAATCAATCTTGCTGGCAATGGCTCGTATGCTCATACTGAATTTCGTATTATGGGGAAGCAACTACAGTCATCAATCGATTACCAATGCTTTCGTTCATCCACCATCACTTCTTCTTCTTCTTATTGGCATTACATCCCCACACTGGGACAGAGTCGCCTCACAGCTTAGTGTTCATTAAGCACTTCCACAGTTATTGCGAGGTTTCTAAGCCAAGTTACCATTTTTGCATTCGTATATCATGAGGCTAACACACGATGATACTTTTTTGCCCAGGAAAGTCGAGACAATTTCCAATCCGAAAACTGCCTAGACCGGCACCGGGAATCGAACCCAGCCACCCTCAGCATGGTCTTGCTTTGTAGCCGCGCATCTTACCGCACGGCTAAGTAGGGCCCCCATCACTATTGTAGTCCTTAACCTGGTAAAGTTATTCATCTTGACTTTAGTTATTTTCTGTAGAAGGGATAAAACATATTAATGTTAACAATAATTTCAACCAGTATTATTGAAGAAACACTTCACCGTGTTCTGATGGGCGTGCGCCCCGCGATGTTTTGATGCTGCGCGAATTAAAACCAAAACGGCCAAACGGGACTATTGGCTTCTTGCGAGAAATAAAAAGTGCCTTGTCTGGGCTAAGTCACCCACCAGTAAAGTTCTACTGAGTCAAACAGATGATGGATGATCGTAGCATTTTATCCTTTGGACCGAAACAGTAAACGGTGTGTTCTTGAGTGATCATTTTTATGGTCTATTTTTGGTTTCTCAGAAATGGTAGTCATTTTCACGAGTTGTATCTCTTCGATTTCTGATTAAGACAATGTAAGACACGAGCGTGATGTACTCAGCTTGTAGGTAAACCGAAAAGGAAAAAATATACTAGCGTTGGCGGAGTCTTAGTAGAAACAGTGAGTTTTTATTGCGATTCAACGTTCGCAATGTTTCAGCTGATGAAACTTTGATTTGAAAAGCAAAACAATTTTTTTCAAAGAATTTATGGTGTTTTGAGGAAGTGGACCTGGAAAAGCGGAAAAATAGAAACCCTTTCAAATCTTAAAGATGCTATTGGTTCGACGTCTAAATTTGAAACATTTCAACTGATGTGATTAGAAAATTGATAGACCTGATTAGTATGCTTTGTAGTTAGAGCCTTGGAAATGAACCGGAAACATCTTCGAACATTCAAAGGCATCAACAGGCAACCCATTTGACACATTTTCACCGCTGTCAGTGACTGTAATTGTCATTTTCTGACACAAACTCAACTTTAGCTGATTAGCAACTTCAGTCACTTCAGTCGCGGGATGGGACTGAAATTGAATCAAGGTCATCTTGCTTTATTCATCATTAGCCTCCAACGGACGCAATCGTTAGCCAGCCTCGTAATTAATTACACCGTGTACGCTGTTATCACAATTTCGCCAATTGCAAGGAGTAATTTCCCAACTTCTTGGCAAGTTATTCTGATTACCAAACTCCATGCAACAGCATAGCGTCATCTACTCCGCGGCCGATTGCTGTGCAACATGGATTGGTGTTCCGGTTGCAAACATCGCATCCACCGAGCCAAGGGAGAGAGAACTTTTCTCGTATTTCAAATGACTGCTACTTATCTTTTGCGGTACTTATTTAACTTTCGGTGCGCCATTTCTTCAGTTTCCCTTCGCTCTGTAGATGTTATAATTTTTCACTGCTTTAGGCATCACCTTGCACTATTTACTTCCGAAGTCAACACTAATGGTGATTAAGATTGAAGCAGGAAATGATGCGCTTGCTATCTATTGTTACTCAGAAATTTCGCAGTTGAAATAAAAGTAAAAATGTAAAACTGTTTCCCAGTTGTGGGTTACGGTGCAAGCAAAGAACAAAAAGTAATATTATGGAAATATACAAATTGATTACATTGCCGATTAAAGCAAAATACCCAAATTTTATTTAATAAGGTAGATAGATATTCCAAACATCACATTTTGTATTGGTTCGGAGGGATTTTTTGAAGGCTTCATGTTATTGTAGGTAGCTTAATTTCTAAACATGTTAGATTATGAAAATAAACGTCTAACAGATAAGCGAGGTTTTGTAAATTTAATTAGAAATAATCATTGGGACGTTTAGACGCACTTTTGGTGAGACTACTCTAGACTATCTATTACCACAATCTTCTTCTTCATCATTGAAATTACATCCCCCAGGGAAGTCGATACAATAGTAATTTTATAATTTAATTGTAATTTTATAGAACCTCATTACGAAAATATAACAAGATTCTGAAACAGGATATGCGACACTGCTCGTCGTGGCATCATGTATCTGTGGATACACGATTAGTCGAACTGTAAGGCCTAAACCTGAACCGTCTTCAATTTTGATTGTCCAATGGCCGGGTGTTGTCACAAGTGGGACCCCATGTCATCAGCAACATTTTTTGCCTTTCTCGTATTTTGTCTCGGGTTCATGTGATGATTATGCATGTTATAAAGTTGCGCATATTGAATAAAATGTAGATTCAGTAGTTACGGATGGGAGCCGCGCCGGTGGCGATGATGAGAAGGATATGATCCCATGAGAGGGAATTGATTGTTAGCATTAAGTTCAGATGGTCTATTCTCTTTTTCTTGTTCGAATGGACTCGAACGGTGAAAGCTCTCGAGGTCAACCCATATTTAAATATCTTGGGAAATGAAGAAGGTTGACATTGTGACCAGTTTGTGTTCGGTTATAGTACGTGAAGGTAAATCGACATCGTCGAGCCAGTTTCAAAGTCACCTATCATTTCGGATTGTTTCTTTTTATTCGTGGTTCAATTTTTCACAGAGTTCAGGAGAGATTTAATTTTTTTTTTTTACCACAGTTGTTCACTGGGGGCCCTCCTTAGCCGTACGGTAAGATGTGCGGCCACAAAACAAGACAAGGCTGAGTGTGGTTGGATTCGATTCCCTCTATGGTCTAGGAAATCTTCGGGTTGGAATTTTTCTCGACTTCCCAGGGCACAAAAGTGAACCTTAATGAACACTAAGCTGCGAGGTGCTATTTTCTCAGTGGGGGATGTAATGCCAATAAGAAAATAAAGATCCTGCTTCATCCTTCATACTTCTTCCTTCTGGCATATCATTCTTTCTTCTTCCTTCTTTCTCTCTTTTATTCCTTCTTTCTTATTACTTCTATTACTTCCTCCTTCTGTCTTATCATTCTTCCTTCTTCCTCTTACCTTCTTACCTTCTTCCCTCTTCATATTTCCTGCTCTCTTCTTTTCTATTCCTTCGTTTTTCTTCTTTCTTTCTTTTCCTTCTTCTTTGTTTCTTCTTTCTTCTCATTTCTCACTATCCACGTTTCCCTTCTTATTTCTCACTTCTTAGTTCCCATTTCTCACATTTCACTTCTCATCTGCCACTTCTCACTACTTACTTCCCATTTGGCCCAATGACCGTGAGGCCTAATGGTCTTCGGCCTAATGACCCAGCATCGTATATTTCTCACCCGAAAGCATCCTAGTAGGGGCTGTCCATAAACCACGTAGACTCTTGAGAGGGAGGGAGGGGTTCCGAAAAAGTCTACGTTAGTCTACGAAGGGGGACGGGGGGGTATACCAAAAGTCCACGTAGACTTTTTTTATTGCAATTTATGCAGCAGCTTTGTGGGAAGTTCACTTCTTTGATTTTTAAGGTTTTTTTTCCGGCTGATTTACGGCTTAAAACTATCATGGATTTCATCTGGAAATTTTTCTATTTTGAGCTGGAAAATTCTCCTAACCCAAGCAGCACAACTTGTTTCACTACTGAACTTTTCACTGTGTTGCAACTATTCGGAAAGAAACAATCTTTGCGTATGTGCCATAAAATATAACTCTCTTGCAATCTAAAAAGCGCAAGAGGTGGAGCCTACGGAAACATCCTTCGATTGCAGTCAAATTACAATAATGTTGCAAAATACTACAGCTTAAAAAAATAAAACTGGATTCGATTTATGGATCTTGTGATTGATAGTCCTTCACTCTACCACAGCACCATTCAACACTTCGAAGGGACTGCATGTTGACTCACCATAAAAACCATACGATTATGAAGTTTTGTACTCGGGTTTTCTGTTACTTGATTGCACCATCACCGGAAAAATGTGAGTTGTCAAAACGTTGAACGATGCTAAATTAAACATGAAGACACACTCAACTTATCTGCAACTTAATTAAAACAAACAAATAAATTTTGAAAGATGCATTGACGTTACACTGTTAAAAATTAGCAACTTGATGATTTTGTTTCACGTTTGCAACATAAAGTGCAGTATTCTTTGGTTGTTTGTTTCCAAATGTCAAACACGTACTGCATTGCAATGTTAATGAAACATTGATCACAACTCGAACGTTTTTGACATCGTGATGCAACTTTTCCGTGCTTTGATGTATTTCCAATGCCTTTAATGAAACTGAATAGAAACAAGGTGCTTTTTGGAAGATGTTGCGTGTGCTACTTGGGAAGTGTTCTATACAAACTTTAGATTTTTTTCAAATTTCCACTTGGATTTTATTGCAGATTCTACTAGAATATCTTTTGATTTTCGGCAGGAACTTTTATAGAAACGACTAGTGATTTTTAAGGTTTTTACGGGAAATTATGTCGTACTTCAACGGAAAATTCTTTGGAATTCACAAAAGAAGCATTTTGAAATATCAAAGAAAAAGTCATTTGAATTTCCAAAAGACATTCTTTAGAGCTTGTAAGGGGAATTCTCCGAAATTTCTGCGAGAAACCCTACAGAATTTACACTGTAGATTTTCAAGGAAGTCCCTGGGAAACTTTTCTTGGTTTCGGTAACTCTTCGGAATTTTTACGAGGAATTGTTCAGACATATAAGTGAAACTCTTCGGAATGTCCATGGGATTTTTTTTGAAAATTCACGGCAATTTATTCGGTAGTTCTTATGCAAATTCTTCGGAATTATTGATGGAAAATCTTCGGAATTGCTATAGAAATTGTTGAAAATTTCCACGAGAAATTATTTGAATTTCCCACCAAAAACTGTATGAGTTTCCACAAATAAAATATTTGCAATTTTTGTAAAAAAGCCTTTAAAATTTTCACAAAAATTTATTCGAATTTTTGACGAAAAATTCATCAAAATTTCAACAGAAAATTCTTAATAATTTCCATCCAAAATTATTCGGAAAATTCTTTAGAATGCGGAAATTGCTCCAAATTTGAATCAGAAATTCAAAAATATCGTAGGAAACCATCCTAAAATTCCACGGGAAATATTTCGAAATGTTCGTTTAAACATAAAATTAACTCGGGAAATAAATTTAAATTTTCTCTGAAAATTACTAATAAAGGGGAAAACTTTTGGATTTTGGAAGGAAATTCTTGGTATTTCAATGGAATTTATAAGAAAAGCATCGAAATTTTCACGGAAAGTTCTTTGGAGTATTATCGGGAAAATTTAAAGGTTATCAATCAGGGAAATCTACGATATTTCCACGAAAAACTTATTGGAATATTGACTTAGCACTCTCGGAATTTCAACTTGGAATTTTCAAATTTTTGAACATTGTTTGGTTTTCTACAAATATGAAACGGCGTGGAGAATTATAGTTCAGATGCGTTGCAGATTTGAAGCTACAGTTTTTTTTCATTGTCCTTATTAGAGAGGTTATGCAAAAGCGTCGGCGGCGGTGGCGCACACCTCTATGAGGAATCGAGTTCAGCAAAAAAATAAATTGGTTTTGAGATTTGGTTGCGAGAGCTAGGGACAGCCCCAGACCGGGTTGAGACTTCCGGATTGGGATTCGCGCCTTTGCTTGCAAAGCTAACTGGAGACCCCAATGTGTGCATGTTACATGGATTCGTGAAGCACTTTCATAGTTATCTACGATGATCTCAAGCTAACTGACCATTTATGCTTTTGTATATCACGTGGGTGCTGTAGTCTACGCCTTTGGAAGTTGTGAGAACTACCATCTTATCATAGTCTCGTTATGAGAAATTTTGGTACGATTAAGTCATGTTGCAAAAATGTGAAAATCAGTAACCGGAATAACAGACATTTGGGCTCCGGAGCAAAAAATAGCTGCTCATAGGGTGCATAACGTTGCATATCAAATGCGGAAATAGTAGTGTAGGATGGGGAAATGGCGAAGTAAAATCACATAATTTTATACTGAACCTATAAGCATGACAATCAATTAAAGATAAACGGAGCGGATTGTTGTCAGTAAGATTTTAGTTTTCTAAACATAAATACCTGTTTCATGTCTCACAATGCTCCCCTATATAATCGTTGGGGAAAAAATAAGTGGTGTGAAAAATTGTGGAAACCGCGCCGTGCAACAATTCAAATCCACATTCTCGCCTGCAAGCTCGTTTTCGTTCAGCACCGGGGGACGACGGTGTGACGGTAATGTTTGAATGTGTTTGTTTGCGGCTGTTTCTTTTTTGCTTAAAACGCCAATAAATTTTAAAATTTCTGGTTTTGGCCCCGCTGATGCGAATAATTGTGGTCCATTCCACAATGTTTGCGTTTTTTGGCGTTCTCGTGCAACACAGTTGAACTGAAGGGCTATGGTTTCAACCGAAAATTAATTCTGAAACAGCCATAAGATGACTTTAACACCTGCGGCTGTATGAATGTGTGTGTATGTCTGCAAGGGCGTTTCATTACAGCATAAAGATGGCGCAACAAGTTGCATTCAATGGCTAACGTTATAGAAACCACGAATGCCATAACTAAGACAGACTTCAACAACGAAAGGAGGATTACCCGGTTTTTATGTTTTCTGAAGCCAGAGCTTCACGGTCATGTTGCAAAGCGATTTGCATAATTTCCTCCGGGAAAGCTTAATGAGAATTTTATTCATGATTTACTTGCTCGCGATATAAAACATCGGACTCGGTGTGACTACATGTGGATCGTAGGGATCAACAATGGTACATATGTTTCGGTAAGCGGGCGAAAGACACTGGCGTTTAGATATTCAAAGCTAATTTACTGGTTTTGTGGGTTGGTTTTACTTTATTCTCTGGGTGAAGAGGATATGAACTATTGAATATTTTGATTTTAATTCAATTCGCATGGCGCTGTAGTAAAATAAATTCATAGATCTACAGCTTTTGCACACAGAGGGACTGTTGCGGTCAAAACCGATTATCTTTCATCGATGATTTATTCATTTATTCAAATGAATTCAACGTGGAGTGAAAAAAAATTGCTGGTGGTTGAGAAAATTTACCTTTAATTATTTTATAAGCTAGTCTCCGTTTAACAAAATCCACAATAGGGCTAGTTTTTTTTTATTATTCTCACAATTTGTTAATACACATTTGTTTCCCAATGATAACTTTATGCAGAAGTAATGCACTCATCTCGTTAATTACCAAAAAAGTACCTCTTCACTAGGATGCGTCATCGTTGACGATTTTTGGCATGACGCCACTGCCGACATGTTTGAATCAACAGGACTTCGTCCATAATATTAATCCATAATCTCTAACGGCGGTCCAAATTTTTGGAAGTCTATATTATTCAATACCGTATTGTTACAACCCCATCTTATCACAAATATTAGTTATAAAAATTTATTTTATAAGAAGTTTTCATTAGAAGATTTCACAGAAAATTCAGAAGTATTAAAATACATTAGGAGATTCAATTTGAGACCCAGAAGGTCACTCCATAATATTTTTTAACTGTTCAGTTCTATTCGTTGTTGAGATAGCGAGTTCTATTCTCGGACCGGTCTAGGATGTTTTCGGGTGGGAAACATTCTCGACTCACTTCTAGTGTATCCATTGTATTTGCCACCTACGAGAACTACGTCGAAAAGTACTCGTGCAATGGCAGGCTTAGAAAAACTTTCAATTAATAGTTGAGGAAATGCTGATAGAAAGTTGAAAAGCAGGCCAAGTTCAAGTTGGAATGTAGAACCACAGAAGAAGAAAAAGAAGCAATCTGCAATCAGATTAGGATTGATGATATCCACATTGTTTCAAAGAATCAAAGTGGTTTTTTTTTCTAGCGTATTTTTTAGTATAGATCCTTTAGTCAAATGAATAATATGTAGGGTAACCGTACCCTTAGTGGAGGTAGCACCAATAGTGGAGGTAGTGGGGTTTTAATGAGATTTATCATATTTATAGACTTTACGATGGTTTCAATTGATGCGTCGTGCTTCAAATATCCTGTTAAATTCAACTAATCTTAAGATTTCGCTTGAAAAACTATTAAAAACAATGATTTTCCTTAACAAAATTGACTCCCTTGCACCTATAGTGGTGCAACTGTACCAATAGTGGCGAGTCTCATAAGAAACCAATGGATAGCACCACTATAGGAACCAAAATTAAATTTTACCGGCACTAAAGGAACAGTGTACCCATAGTGGTGTAAACAATATTTGGTAATTGTTGATGTTAAATAACATCTATCTCATTTTTGTTAGCAAATTTATTAGTTTATCTATTGACTAAGATAATAAAGCAGTAAATTTTCCACAATTATCATTTTAAAAAAAATATTTTCTTTTGTGGATCTACTAATACCTATTACCTACTAATACCTTGGTACCGTTACCCTTGTGACTTATTTTTTGGATTGATTTCCGTACTAACTTTACAGGACGGTTTGTATTTTTGGACCCTCCCAGAGATCTTTCTAGTGGCTACGTAGAATTGAAATAACTGCTCGTAACATTGACCACATGCTTTAAGGACACTCCTCATGGAATCCAAATTCAAAAGTACTCGCGTTTTCAAGACCACACCACTCAATGCGGAAGTAACGCACAACTGTCATTTCCATTATTTCACGCATGCTGCGACGCAGCAAAAAATAAAAAATAAAAATGACAGTTGGGCGTTGCATCCGTATCGAATGGTGTGTCCTTGAAAACGCGAGTACTTCAGAACGTGGATTCCGTGAGGAGTGTCCTTAACCGTTGTGTGGCCGGCAAAAACAAACACCCTTAACAGGTCGGCAGGGTACCCGGGTACCCACAAAACTAAAATGCTTATAAGGCAATTTTCAACCGATCTACATAATTTTGGTTTCGATCGATTTAAATCTTCTTCTATCAAGTTGTTACCGGTCACTCTTATTTCCAGGATATCCGGACATCTAGGGACATGTCCTACTTAAAGGCTGTTGATCGTTGATTTCGGTAGGTAATCCACAATATGGGTATCGAACTTCTTGAAATTTCATCAGCAGATTGATCTTTATTGTTAGGCTTCATCAGAAATGCAAACCTTCGATTGGCGATTCCAGAACAGGTTCCTCGAGAGGTTATAGGTAAACATTTTTCAATGGAACATCATCAATATGTATATCAACCTTCTTGGAATTATCTCAAGCGTATGTTCTTAATGGTCTTGTGTGTACCAGTTAAGTAGACTCCGGAGGATTGTACGACAATTCCCCGAATGCAATTTCCCCGAATGTAATTTCCCCGAATGTAACAATTCCCCGAATGCAATTTTCCCGAATGTAACATTTCCCCGAAAAAAGTACCTCTTACAAACACACCTTCGCAATCGACTGTATGCGTCCGAAAAAAACAGCGTCCAAAGATACGTTCAAGAGTGTCTTATTAGACATTATCAGCAGAATATCCTTCGGTAGTATTAGATGTTCTTGATGTTCAAGATCTCCAAGTGATTTCCAAGGAAGCTTTTGTTCTAAAATAGTCAAACAACGGCTGTATTTTTTTAAGTAGCATCGCAAACGGCAATTCCTATTGGAAGCGTTTCGGTAATTATAATTTTTCTATCTTCGAAATCAAACTTATGTCCTGTACGAGGTCCTGTATACACCATACAAGGCAATGGTGGATGTGAATTCTTTTAAACAAAAATAATGCGTTTGTCTGGAATGAGACAATGGTGAATGTGATTCCTTCTTTAAAAAGAATGCATTTGCTCACAATAATGCAATGGTAAATGTGTCCCTTCTTTAGTGGGTGTTTTCCCCAGATAATTAATGTTATTATTCTTTCTTTAATCATGTATTTCATGTATTAGAAAAGTGTGGTGTAGCATAGCAGCAGATTTGAAACCTATAATTGCTCTATACTATATCAACTGTTTATTATACCTGGCAAGCGTGCTCCTTTAGTGAACGAATTGTCTCCTCTTCTTAGACGAGTTTATATAAAGAAGGTCCTTACACCGGGCAGACACGATAATTTAAAGAAGACATTGACTCATTCTTTCACTTTATTCCAGACAAACGAGTTCATTTAAAGAAGGGACTATCTATCCTCTTTGCCTTATACCGGGCAAACGTATTCATTTTAGGAAGGCATTATCACTTCCTTTCCCCTAATACTGGGCGTTGCTATCATCTAAAGAAGTCATTATCTCCTCCCTTCGTCTTACCCGTTCGTTTTAAGAACACATAATCTTTTTCCTTTGCTTTAAAACGGGCAGATGCGTTTATCATACCGAACAAACTTATACATTTAGAGCAAGCAATATGAATATCCCCTCACTTCGCTCTGGGTTTTTTTCAACTTAGTGTTCTACTGGAATTTCTACAGTTATTGAAAGCATTCCCGTGCCTGCCAGTTGCATGAATGTCTTGTGCGGCAAGTTCAATTGATGCACTGTGCTCAAGGAGCCGAAAATGCTTCCCACCTGGAAGCATCCTAGGCCGAACCGAGAATCGAACTCGTAACCTTCGGATCGGCAATCCTACGCTATTGCTTGCATGGCTATCTGGATACTTATTGCTTTGTACCGCACTCAAAAAGAAGAGAGAAGCATTCGGGGAAATGTTACATTCGGGAAATTGTTACATTCGGGGAATTGTTTCATTCGGGGAAATGTTGTTGAAATTGCATTCGGGGAAATTGTATTCGGGGGATTGGTTTTCGGGGAATTGTCGTACAATCACTCCGGAGTGTCCATTCTGGAATAGATTCCATGATGGGTCATGAGTCGTTATAAACAATTTTCAATGGTTTAGAAAGCTGTAACTTTTTTGAAATCGATTCTCTAGCAAGATAAGTGCATAATCATTGACCCCCGGTGGCCACCAAGTGGTCCACCAATTCCATCCGGAGAAGTGATCAATTCCGGAAATTCGTTATTGACAGCTGTGACTTTTCATGAATCGTTTGTTTCAGAATTCTGTGAGCAAAATCAATGCACGCACTACTCTTCGGCCTTAGATAGTCCCTAAGTGGTGCTCAGAAGTACAACTGTATACCAGTGGTGGAAATACGAGTAAGAAAAGAGTGTAATTTCGCCTACTATAAACGCTGCATACGCGCGAGCCTGCTGCTTTCATTTTTCTGGAGCTTGCTCTGTACGCGAGTAGGGGCAGAGCAAAGACAAAGAGTATGACAGTATTTTGTTCGAGAGTAAAAATCACGGTCGCGAGTTCCTCCGGGAGCTACTCCAGGAATTCCCCCTCCAGGGTTACTCCAGGGTTTCCTCTGGTAGTTCATCCAGGAATGCCTTCCTAAGTTCCTCCAGGAATTCATCCCGGAGTTCCTCAAGGAATTCATCCCGGAGTTCCTCAAGGAATTCCTCTGAAAGTTCCTCCAAGAATTCCTCCGGAAGTTCCTCCAAGAATTCCTCCGGAAGTTCCTACGGAAGTTCCTCCGGAAGTTCCTCCAGGAATTCCTCCGGAAGTTCCTCCAGGAATTCCTCCGGAAGTTCCTCCAGGGATTCCTCCGGAAGTTCCTCCAGGAATTCCTCCGGAAGTTCCTCCAGGAATTCCTCCGGAAGTTCCTCCAGAAATTCCTCCCCGAGCAGCACAAGTTAGACAAAAATGGTTATAGCAAGTTTATTGTGACTAAATCTGGTCACATATGAGTTGCAGTAACCTTCGTGGAACATGTGTGCTGCTAGGGTCCGGAAGCTCCTCCAGGAATTCCTCCGGAAGTTCTTCCAGGAATTCCTCCCCGAGCAGTACAAGTCAGACAAAAATGGTTGCAGCAAGTTGATTGTGACTAAATCTGGTCACATATGAGTAGCAGTAACCGTCGTGGAACATGTGTACTGCTTGGGTCCGGAAGTTCCTCCAGGAATTCCTCCGGAAGTTCCTCCAGGAATTCCTCCGGAAGTTCCTCCAGGAATTCCACCGAAAGTTCTTCCGGAAGTTCCTCCAGTATTTCCTCCGCAAGTTCCTCCAGATATTCCTTTGGAAGTTCTTCAAGGATTTTTTCCAGTAGTTTCTACAGAAGTTATTCCTCTCCGGAAGATTCAAGTTCCTCCAGAAATTCCTCCGGAAGGTCCTCCCCTTCACTCGATGGAGGAATTGATCAGTTTTTCTTATTTCAATATTTTATTTATAAAAACTCACAGCTGCCTAATACGTTAAAAAAGTCGTAGCTTTCCAGGATGAATTTCTAGAATTGATTACATTTCCAGATGTTCCAGAGTTTCTTACAGAGATGCATCCTGAACAGAACATGAGCCAAGAACTCTGAACTCTGAACACTGTTCAGTGTGCAATGGGTTGGTACGCAAGCAAAACGATCATGATAACGAAGATTCCTTAGATTTGGAACCATGCTAAAACATACGAGCATGCTTGATTTCTATCCGTTAGATGCCCACGTGTTCCATTACCAGCTGAAAAATGTGTAGCATGCCGTCGCTTGAATTTGTTTTCCTAGGATACAAGTTGCTAAGTTGGGTCAGTGCTCTTGAACAGTGTGCTGTTCAAAACGTTTTTAACATGAACACGCGTTCTCGTGTTCAGATGCATCTCTGGTTTCTTAGTGGACGGGGTCAATGGATGGTTTATACAAAGATCTTACTGTCATTTTGATACAAATAGGGACACGGCAGGTATTTCCGTCCATCGTCGTAGGGGCTAAAACCAACGAAAGCAACGTACATTTGCTAGAACTTCACTATAGCAGAACGTTTCTCCTGAGCTTACGATTTGGTACGTATGAGTTTTACAAAAAAGCGTCTCTTTTATTGGTTTTCGAGACTATGACGAACAGCCGAAAATACCTGCCGTGTCCCTATTGTTTTGTGAACCAGTCGCTACTTTTTGAGGACGAATTTCAAAATTTGTTCTTTACTCTGGATGTTCCACAGCTCCTGGACCACTTAGTGGAATTTGGCTCTCACGTTGCTAGAGCAAATAGTGTATAAAAAATCACAGCAG
Source organism: Armigeres subalbatus (assembly GCF_024139115.2). Lineage (NCBI taxonomy): Eukaryota > Metazoa > Arthropoda > Insecta > Diptera > Culicidae > Armigeres > Armigeres subalbatus. Next base: position 361,178,974 of record NC_085140.1, on the reverse strand, counting down.
TCTAGGACAATTTCTGATTTGATCACTACTCCGGGTGCTCCGGAACTTCTTATGACCACTTGCTGCCCTTTCGGGTTTAATTACTTGTCCTTGCAATGTTTTTCTCTTACAAGGCTATAATAAGGGATATTTGAAGTTGTGGTTTTCTAGGACGGAATTTCACAATTTTCCACTTCTCCGGATATTCTGAAACTTCTGGAGGGCCACTTATTGACCATTTCATTTATTTAGTTAACATCTAAACAGATAACACTGAATCAACAATTTGACGCCACAATGCACGGTTCGAGGCCGCATCTCTCCATCCTCGGATACGCCCCACGCTCGCCAAGTCATTTTGCACCTGGTCTGCCCATCTCGCTCGCTGCGCTCCACGCCGTCTCGTACCTGCCGGATCGGAAGCGAACACCATCTTTGCAGGGCTGCTGTCCGGCATTCTTGCAACATGTCCTGCCCATCGTACCCTTCCGGCTTTAGCTACCTTCTGGATACTGGGTTCGCCGTAGAGTTGGGCGAGCTCATGGTTCATTCTTCGCCGCCACACACCGTCTTCTTGCACACCGCCAAAGATGGTCCTAAGCACCCGTCTCTCGAATACTCCGAGTGCTTGCAAGTCCTCCTCGAGCATTGTCCATGTTTCATGTCCGTAGAGGACTACCGGTCTTATTAACGTCTTGTACACGACACATTTGGTGCGGTGGCGAATCTTTTTCGACCGCAGTTTCTTCTGGAGCCCGTAGTAGGCCCGACTTCCACAGATGATGCGCCTTCGTATTTCACGACTAACGTTGTTGTCAGCCGTTAGCAAGGATCCGAGGTAGACGAATTCCTCGACCACCTCGAAGGTATCCCCGTCTATCGTAACACTGCTTCCCAGGCGGGCCCTGTTGCGCTCGGTTCCGCCCACAAGCATGTACTTTGTCTTTGACGCATTCACCACCAGTCCAACTTTTGTTGCTTCACGTTTCAGGCGGGTGTACAGTTCTGCCACCTTTGCAAATGTTCGGCCGACAATATCCATGTCATCCGCGAAACAAATAAATTGACTGGATCTGTTGAAAATCGTACCTCGGCTGTTACACCCGGCTCTCCGCATGACACCTTCTAGCGCAATGTTGAACAACAGGCACGAAAGTCCATCACCTTGTCTTAGTCCCCGGCGCGATTCGAACGAACTGGAGTGTTCGCCCGAAATCTTCACACAGTTTTGCACACCATCCACCGTTGCTTTGATCAGTCTGGTAAGCTTCCCAGGGAAGCTGTTCTCGTCCATAATTTTCCATAGCTCTACGCGGTCTATACTGTCGTATGCCGCCTTGAAATCAACGAACAGATGGTGCGTTGGGACCTGGTATTCACGGCATTTTTGAAGGATTAGCCGTACAGTAAAGATCTGGTCCGTTGTCGCGCGGCCGTCAACGAAGCCGGCTTGATAACTTCCCACGAACTCGTTCACTAATGGTGACAGACGACGGAAGATGATCTGGGATATCACTTTGTAGGCGGCATTAAGGATGGTGATCGCTCGAAAGTTCTCACACTCCAGTTTGTCGCCTTTCTTGTAGATGGGGCATATAACCCCTTCCTTCCACTCCTCCGGTAGCTGTTCGGTTTCCCAGATTCTGACTATCAGTTTGTGCAGGCAAGTGGCCAGCTTTTCCGGGCCCATCTTGATGAGCTCAGCTCCAATACCATCCTTACCAGCTGCTTTATTGGTCTTTAGCTGTTGAATGGCATCCTTAACTTCCCTCAAGGTGGGGCTGGTTGGCTTCCATCGTCCGCTGAACTGACGTAGTCATCTCCTCCGCTGCCTTGACTTTCACTGCCTGTACTCTCAGCGCCATTCAGATGTTCCTCGTAGTGCTGCTTCCACCTTTCGATCACCACACGTTCGTCCGTTAAGATGCTCCCATCCTTATCCCGGCACATTTCGGCTCGCGGCACGAAGCCTTTGCGGGATGCGTTGAGCTTCTGATAGAACTTGCGTGTATCTTGAGAACGGCACAGCTGTTCCATCTCCTCGCACTCCGCTTCTTCCAGGCGGCGTTTCTTCTCCTGAAAAACCATTATTGACCATCTGTACAACATTGAATTTCTAAAAAGTAGCAGCTTTGTATGACAAATTATAGAAATCGGCAACTTTTTTGGATGACAACTTCCAGTCTTCCGGGATCAATGGGTGGTGAAAATGATTTTGCCCTCATATTGCTATTCAAAAAACGAACACTGCTCCGGATGTTCCGGATATTACGGACATTTCGGATGTTCTCCCTGAGGACTTCTTAGCAGCACCCTGGGGTCAATGAGTGAGTGATTAGAAATAGTCGCATCTTACTGGGGTAAATGGGAAGAATCAACCAGTTCTCCGGGTGTTCTAGAACTTCCGGAAGATCACTGGGGTCACAGAGATACGAGACCCTTAGATCATTTCAAGAAGATTGATATCCATATTGTTGGGGTTCCATTGAAAAATGCATATGGCCTCTCTCGACCCCACTGGGAACTAAGGGTATGTGATAAGACACTTTTTCTTAACGAAACGAAACGAAATTAAAAATGTTTATGTTGATTCGAAACGAACAAAACGAAACATAGATTTACATTTAATTTTTTTTCCGCGGAATTTTTATTGAGTTACATAAAGTACACATTTTTTCGAAGTCCAATAACTGTTTTGCGACCAATAGAGTTATAGTAAAAGAAGAAGTAGGGTGTGATAAATCGCCGCGTTCCTGTTTATATACTATTGGCGATAAGGCAATACACCAGCATTTGTAGCGCTTCGAAGGAAATCATCGTGGAGCGTGTGCTCCCGAATCTGATTAATTTTTCATATCTGAATACATTCTCTAAAATGTCAAATTTTTTGTTGGTTTGACAAATTTGATGAAGGGTTGGGTTGAAATGTGAGTAGATATCACAAAAAGGGGATCAAATATTTTAAGGTTGAATACACTGCCGAATTTTTTTTTTGCATATCCAAAAGCATTTATTTTTTTTCCTTCTTTATTAAAGAATTAAAAAAATTCTCTAGATAAATCTTTACGATACTGCAAAGGAACTACACAATAATTTACATTGGAATTAATATAATTGCTGGCGGGAATAAACAAAAGGGGAAGTAGAGAAAATTTGCAACCCAAACAATTTCTTCATCGGACCGAGAGTTGAACCCAATCACCCTCAGCATGCTTTTGCTTTGTAGTTGCGTTTTTGACCGATAGGCTAGAGAAAGCTTCCAACCTCTACGTACACTGTTTTGGGTATGGGTATTAGAGTGGGGCGCAGTAGTATGGAAAAACGCAAACTTCGTCCGATCAAGTGAGATCAAGGTTTTTCTGAATCGTTTTGGGACCCCAATCAACTGTGTAAAATATGGGCTCGATTGGTTGCAACCTCGTATGCCGCATCGCGTTTTAAATTTACATGGAGATTAGTATGATAAAATGCACTTTTTTACATTTTTGCTATTAGCGGCTTCAATTTATCATCAATCGCGTGACTCAATACGTAAGCATATAGTCTGGAAGATGCCGAAAGACTTTGCCGAAGAAGGTACGTAGCTGGAAGGTCTACAAAAAATGATATTACGTTTCGAAAATCAATATTTCTGCCAACACTATCGGACAACCTATGGTTATCGAAGAGCAAAACCCATCTTCCTTCTTGTCGGATTTTTTTCTTTGTGAAATAATTCCGGATAGCTCCCATCAGCTCTAAAGCCCTATAAGATCAATTATTTTGAAATAACACTCAGTTAAATTATTGGTCTACGTAGTACGGCAGTGCTGGCAGAATAAATGATTTTTTGCATATGGTTTGAACACTCAATGTTCGAAGCAAAATAACTTTTTTCGTGGACGTTCCAGCAACGTGCCTTCTTCAGCAAAGTTTTTCGGCATCCTTTGGATTATACTTTAACGCAGTGTGCCACTTGGTTTACGATGAACTGAAACCTCTAGTAGTAGAAATGCAAAAATATACGTTCTCCCATACTAATTTCCATACAAACTTCAAACGCGATGCGGAAAGCGAGGAAGCAACCAATCGGTCCAAAATTCTGCACAGTTGTTCAGGATCCAGAAGGGCTTCGAAAAACCATTGATTTGGAAAAATGACCATGACGCCCCACTCTAATGGGTATATTGATGTTTTGGGTATCGCTCATTTTTTAGAATGGAAATAATAAACAGCAAATCGGATCTATTCTCACTTCATTCCCATATGCTCTTTTGTATCCAGACGGGTCACGCGATAGCTGCAGGTAATTTACCCTGTTGTTTTTCAGTGAAGTCATGGAACCGTTGTTTCTGCACATCATACATGCTAATTTGCGCCTTAATTCATTCGCCGTCAGGTTTTCTGCATATCCATATCACAAAAGGACATAAGTACCAGATCGGTTTTGAACTTCTCCACCGTTTTCAAAAGTATGCCCCTCACCATAAACAACGTAAAAATATTCATCGCTTAATATTTCCAACAGACCTCAGTAAAAATAAAAAAGCCGATTTTTTAACTACAATCAACAGATTTCATATTGAAGCTTTTGAATGCGTTACCAAAGTTGATCACAAACCGCAAAACAAAATAGTGAGTACAGAGCATTAAGTATGATACGATTACAATTACCTCTTAGAATTTGATATCAGAATTATTAGAACCGAATTTTAAAATTCAAACAAACGGTTTAAAGTTTTCATAAAGATTCGTAGCAGTTTCTGAGATATTAAAAGTGGAAGCATTTTTCGTTTTATGCGCAATCTTACCCCCTAGGCCCAATTTCATCCCAATACTTATGAGTGAAGCGTTTCCAAATTTAGAATCAATCCACGTGTTTCGATGATGTGATGTACCTACAGTGAATGTGAGCCCAACAATCGGGGCCTCATTCATCTTACTTTGGTGAGAGTGTTGAACATGATGACGGTAGTCAAAAAAAAAAAGATCCGCCCACAACACGGCCCCATATTTCCACTGCCGACTTATCGGATTTGGTTTGATCCGGTAAGTGCTTTCGACGAAAAAATAACCTAGCCGAGGCTCTCAGCAACGTAGGCCTTGTGGGTGAGGATGCAAATTGCGAAATCTGCCTGCAGAAGGCTAATCAAACTTGCTAGAAGTATGCCTAAAGAATAGAACAAAGACGGATGGGGTAACTGGAGTTAACGCGAATTTGAAGCTTCTTATAAGTACCTAAGCTTTGCCAGGATTTATTGTACACCTTTTTGCTTGTCACGTCATAATGTGAGTTTTTGTGATTCGGCTTAGAGCCAATGGAATGTTAGTCGTAAGTATAGCTATCCAATACCTACACATTCATTGATGACAAATTGAAAATGTGTGGAAAATGATAACTAGATTCTTTTCAAATATCTTTATTTCTTCATACCTTTATCGGACAAGACAATAATCCCTCTATACCATGATGCAGAATTGCATATTGTTCCTAGTAACATCGTTCGAATTCATATCGCTAATGTAAGGTTAAATATTCCCATTATACGAAATCATCCAAATGTTATCTAACGACCGGGACCCATTACGCGCTATTTATTACGATTACAGCTCAGTCCGTGCAGCTCCACAACCGCTGGCATAGGAGTAACAACAAGTGAAATGTTTCATATCCTGGCAATATAAATCAAGTCCATTTTTGTCGTCCGCTTTTCTGTTCCGTTCTTTGGTTCGTTCATCATCTCCCTCATTGCTGCGTGGGTGGTTGTTGTGGTTCCCTATTTGTTTCGAAACTACGCAACACACTAGGAGGAATGTTTACGTTGCATCACCGGAACCATCCTTTACTCCTACGGTTTTCCCACAATTCACTGGAGCAACGTTCCCCCGAGAACAACAAAAGCTGCTGCAATGTTTTCCTGGGATGTTATTGTAAGCCATATACATAACGGAAGCTTTCCTGAGGATTTTGTCATCCGCACATATAGGAAGGCGCCAAACCTGGCACCAGGGCATGCAAACAAGCGGCTCCACAGGACGCAAAAATGATTTATTCCCTTATTTTAGTTCCGGTTTGTTGTCGCCACCTGGGCCGGCATAGCTTCCCCGTCGGCTTCTAAAAGTTTTATCCTTCAGTTTCCGAAGAGGATATTGGTGACATGCATTGCTCTGGTCAGATCAACGATTCCGCGACCGACACACAGAGGGACGAATCCTTAGAAAGAGGGTCAAAAGGTCATTTTTCAAAATGATATATTCTATTTTTTAAATATTTTTCTCGCATTATACAGGTTATAAAACATTGTAAATTGCTTTGGTTGAGTCAATTTGACGATATTGTGCCCATTGGGGTACCTTTGAAGTTGGCATTAAAACTGTTTTTAACACCATTGATAATATATAAATATGAAGTACGATATTTTTGCAATATTTTTCAAATTCGTTATTCAATCATTTCAAACTCAATATATCTTCAAGGATAACATAATCAACTATCAATTGCATACATTGTATTACAAATTCATGAACTATTCACCCTTGGTTTCTGGAGTTGAATTTGGGCTTATTTCGAAATTTAATCATTTCGTGGTGTTTTCATGTGGTCAGAAAACAATTTACCCATCATTACCCAACGCTGAAAATCGCATGGCTACTAGTTTACATTATATATTTTCAAACTAAACCAAATTTAGGGCCCGCCAGGGCCCGCAGGTTTTTTCCGAGGCATTTGAAAATGACGTAAAATACATGAAAATGTATGTATGTATATGTACTGAATGCTACAATCACAACAATCGTTATGAATGTAGTTGCAAATTATAACATTTCTTCACAGTAAGTATAATAAACCTATTTGTTCTTAGTTTAAGCCATATTTGTACTTTTGACCGTCTTTTTTCAATCCGTCCCACTGTGCGACAGGGCTGTTTTTTGGTAAGTAGCGAAATACGGTTCTACGTTTTACCTGAAACCTACGAACTGTGGGTTGATTATATTAAGATCAATAACAGTACTCACAGTAATTAAGGATGTATGTGTCTAAATGTAAATGTAAATACACAGAAAAAGTAAATAGGTGATATTTTTTAGTTAGAGTTAGTCGGTCAGCCCTACTCAAGTATGAGGAAGTAGATAGTCGAAAGTTATTATTTTTTAAATCAACAGATTTACAGCCGTTTGCTAGAGCGCGAACAAGTATGAAGCGTGTACGACCCAGGTTGCTCTAGATGAAGTGATATCAATTAATTATGTATGATGCGTTGTGGATGGCTAAAAAATACAACGATCCACAATGTTTATTCCCTTTTTTGTAAATATGAATTTCAATTTCAGGCATTCATCTGTTATATTTGTAAGTATGAATAGCCATTCTGATATGCATGCAAACAAAGTATTGGTTTCTGTCTGAAACAAGTGCGACAATATCTTTCGAACTTATCGGTCTTCATCTAGTGTTTGGCGCCAGATAGGTTGATCAATGAAAAGCAACTTTATTTTCAGAGAGCTCTATTTCTATAAAAGTTGGAAAATATATAGAAATGGTATTTAACTAGTGATTATAAAAGGAGCCTTATTTAGGTGAGCCGTTTGATGGATTAAAAATTATAATTTCTGCAATAAGTTATAAATGAATCATTTGTTTGAGAAACTGCATAAGTCCATTTTACACAATTTCGAGAAAACAACAAAAAACTGTTTTTGAACAAATTGGCACCGAATCTTTCGATTTCTTCGATACAGATCAATAGTTTTTGGCAAAACTCAACACCCTGGGGCACTTCTGGTGCAAAAACTGTAAGCAGTACTCCACAATTGATCTTCAAAGTGCGTGGACATATGTAGTTTCTCAAACAAACGAAAAAAATTTCATACATTCCTGAACAAAATTTTTTTTTCGTGTTTTTTGCCAGAATACGTATTTTTGGACAAGGATTCAGAATATATAAAAATCTCATTTTGGTCAAAAATGTTACATATGCAGTTTCTCAAACAAACGGTTCAAATATGAACAGAATTCTTGTTGTTCAATAAAAGTTTCGTATTTAAATTAATAAGGTCCAATATAATAGCAAACAAGAACACGGATGTTGGATAAAACTGTGAATGTATGAAATTGGTAATTTATTTGGTAACAGAACAATTTTCCTATTTTGCTGACAAAACAGTTTTGATCACATTGAAAAGAAATTTTTGTATTAATATTTCAATCAGTTCTCTCCAAACCTATCGCAGCAATATATAATGACATTTTTGCTATGTCATATTGTCAGTTCCTATTTCCCACGAGACTTAGCAGAAACGCACCCTCAAAAGCAGAAATGCAGTAGATTCCAGCTTAGGGTTACTAGCGGTACTCTTTCGAAGCTACTCGTAAACTGAGGTCACTTTGGACGCAGTTTGTTTTTGCATGTTAATGACTTTCTATTGTAATAACACATACTTATCAAAATACCCACAAAAATAGAACAACAATCAGGTGGTATTGGAAAGCTGGTGGATGTGGATTTAGTGTATACTAAGCGTCTCAAAATCAATACCGATTCCCCAAAATCAATACAATAGATCGAAAACATATAATGTATTTTTGCTATACCTTATACGAATGGTTGATTTGGTGTGAATCAACCAGAATCTTTGTCGCAGCAGCGACATTAATTCAAACGTTCCAAGGTGTAGATTTTCTTGATGCATCACGAATCACGAATGAGGAGTGTACAAACTGGGCTCGTGTTATGGAGTAAAGAGCCACGCGGAATAAGTACGTTTGCGTACGCACGCAAACGCATCCATCCTAGTAGTTGGTAACGCGCATCATAAGACAAGCGAGCATTATCGAGTCTACCCCAACTACAATACCGGATCAAACACACCGAAGCGACTTCTAGGATTTCCTGTAGAAACCAAGGCGTGAGACCAATCCAAGTATGATTTTCATCGACTTCCGTAATTCAGAAACTGTCAAATTTTTAGTTGATAAACGATTTTTTTTCTTTATCTGTCATTGAACTCGGGCCTAGTTGATCCATCTCGCAATAAACGATTATTACAAATGTCTTTTATTTTACGCAGGTCTGGTCCGGCCTTTTTTTTGTTTTTCTGGTGAAAATCAGTTTAATTTGATGAGTGTTCCTCCATGATGTATCAATTTATGTCCCAAGCAGCACAACTTGTTTCACTACTGAACATTTCACTGACTGATTTCACTAACGTTGAAATCCAAAGAATTATTTCTCGTTGGCCGAATGTGTCGTTTAGACAGACATTAGTGGAAGAATATTTTGAATTTCGCCGGAAAAATTGGATCAACTTCCCCAAAAATTTCTTTAAGTTTTTCCAGAATATGCATTTGAAAATTATTTTTACATTTTCCACGGGAAAATACTACTAAAAAAAACTACTATGTAGTTTTGAGAAATTACCAAGAAGATTTCCTAAGGAAAATTGTTTGAAATTTCAATAGAGAATCTCTTCAGAATTTTCACGGGAGTTGTTTCAAATTGTTACAAAAAAAACATTCTTAAAAATTTACACAGATCCTTCATAATTGTTGGAGCTTGTTACTAGAAGAAGGGATGCTTCTACGTTGACGTTCTTAATCTAGTAATTAATCTAGAGCCAACAATTAATCTAGACGACTAGACTAAAGCTAACGATAAAACTCTTCGACATATCCGCGGGAATTTTCACTTCAAAGTTTAAGCGAAAGATTGTTCAAAATGTAGATTTAAAAAAAATCTTTAGTTTTAACGGAAAAATGCTTGGAATTTTGAAGAAAATTCCTTATATTGTCCATAAGAAATTCTTGGGAAATTCCATTGCCGAAAAAGAAGTTTGTCCTAACAGTTCGTCTGGTCGAATCGATCGCTTGGCAGAAGAAGTCATTAGGCCAAAAGTGCCGTTTGGCCGAAAATATCATTTGACCAAATATCAATTGATCTTTCCCGTCAAAAATTGTACCTCGTTTTATTGTCTCAGTCGATTCTTTGGCTTCGTTAAGGTCAACTTTCTCAAAGAACCCATATTTTTTGAAGCCTCTAACATTTTTTTAGAATTGAAAACAAAAATCCAAAAAGTGCTGTTTTTTTAGATTGGCCCGATTTTGAACGAACATCGGGTAAATTTTTCAGGCCGGTTCACACGTGCAGCACTTCTTCGGTTTTGCTTTCGGCCATTGGTCACTAGTTTGGTTAAATGACCTTTTTGACAAATGGCCATTAAACAAAACTCCCTAACCTTTACTTTTTAAGTCGATACTGGCAAGCCAAAAGTCATCTAGAAAATTTTCATTTAGCCGAGCCGAACTGAAAGTTCATCTAGAACTGTTATCAGGTCAACAATGGTTCGGCCGAACTGGTAATTTGACCGAAAAAATTTGTTTGCCCTAATATTTCATTTGACTAAAAATGCCATTCGGCCGAAACAGTCTTTTGGCCAAATAGATCATTTGATCAAAAATGCAATCTGGTAAGAATGGTCATTTGGCAGAAAGAGCCATTTTTCCCAAAAATGTATTTTTCAAAAAACAATCCTTTCGATCAAATGGCATATTTCTATCAAATGACCATTCTTACCAATACAGTTCGATAACTGCACGCATTCTATACGTAAAACGGTTATCAGTCAGATGTCAGATGCATTTGAAGTGTAATCGAATTGCAGTTAAATTACTTGCAGTTATCGAACGTCTACTGGACCAAGAAATTTTCGTAGAAATCCGGAGAAATTTGAACAATTTCAATCTACTTTTTGAACAATCTTCCTCGGAAATTCTAAAGAATTTGCCGTTGAAATTCCGGAGAATTTCTCGTGAAAATTCCAGAAAATTTCCCTCGAAAGCTCCTATTCTCTATGCTATGCTATGCCAAACTAGCCGTCCTAATGATTCTAGACTGAGCAAGCCAACATTAAAACACACATTCTACCAGCCGTACTCAGAGGCGCATCCACGTTCCGAGTCGTGGGTAGGACAAATAGGAAATGCCAATTTGGGAAACAGTTCTGGAAAAAGAATTCCTAGCCTCTTCAAGATAAGCTTTCGAGCCTCTTGAATGGAGACTTCCGAGCCTCTTGAAGGAAGGATTCCAAGCCTCTTAAAGGGAGGCTTCCAAGCCTGTTAAAAAGAGGCCTCCGAGCCTTTTTAAAGCCGGCTTTCGAGTCCTGAAAAGGGGACTTCAGGGCCTCTTAATAGGAGGCTTCTGATCCTCTTGAGAAAAGGCTTCCGAGCCTCTTGAAGGGGGGCTTCAGAGTCTCTTGAAAGCGGATTTCGAGCCTCTTTAAAGGCTTCTAATTATCTTGAAAGTACGTTTCTAAGCTCCTGAACCTCTTGAAAGTAGTCTCCAAGCCTCTTGAAAAAGGCTCCGGAGCCTTTTGAAGGGGGCTACCCTGTCTCTTGAAAGAAGGCTTCCGGCTATCGCCCTTTATACACTGTGCTCGTTTTGGAGGGCAGGATTCAATAGGCTTTGATTTACTAATCGTCATGCATATTATGTACAAGACTTGAAATAAAAAATTCACAATCACCAAACTTTATCAATAAGTTTGATTGGAATTGTAATACAGTCGACTCTCTACATCACGATGTTCTATTTCTCGATGTCTCTCCCTATGTCGATGGTTTTATCGGTCCCTTCAATCTACATACATTTGGGATTTCTACATCTCGCTAACTTCTCTATCTCGATACCTATCTTATGGTCATATTTTGTTCAGGATTCTCACTGCCTATGTCGATATATTCGAATTTCTAGACTACTAGACCAGTTTTGGACAATGACAAACACAACAAAAACAAGAGATGACATTTATTTTATTATCGTTTTTCATTGCAACGAGCTTTTATCGATCTAGTAACTCTTTCAATTTTCCTTCCTCTCCTTATATCGATGGTCCCTTCATTATCGAGATGTGGAGATGCGACTGTAGAGCCGCCATTACTCATTCTTATCCGAGGTACCCCCTGGGGCCGGCGAAGGTACCCCCAGGGGTACATGTACCCCAGGTTGAGAACCGCTGATATAGATTACCGAGACTTTCAGCCTGAGGCTGGCTCGTCTCGAAGAATCTGTTTTCGGAGCTCAGAACCCTTTAAGAGCGGTCTTCGGTATGTTTTTGGTTCCTCAGATTTCAATAGACCTTTTGAGGTTTGAAGAAGACTTTTTCCGTGGGCTTTGAATAATCCATTCAATCGTGCTTAATCATAACGTCTAAAATATTTAATTAATCGTATTTGCAGATTTCAGCAACTTCTATTTCTCCTCTGTAAAACATAGACATCTTTGAGCGCTTTAGGGATTTTAAACAATCAATCAGTAGTCCATTGCTTCAGGATACCAAAAACATATATGATTATTGTTTGGACTCTGATTAACTTCAAAATCATCTTCTGCTAACACACAAATTCTTGCCATCCAATGACTTCATATGTTCTTACCAGAATCATGGGTAGGACAATGCTTTGACTGTCCCACCCAGGAAAATTCATGCGTAGGACATGTCCTACCTGTCCCACCCACTCCCGGCGCCACTGGCCGTACTCTTCTGAAGAATCTTCTGAAGAAAATCGGAAAATACTGTTCACGAGGAATTTTTCCAAAGAGTTGTTGGTAGTAAATCGCCACGCCGATTCACGCCGCCGCCGGCTAAAATGGCTTTCGGCGTGATGCCGCCGTCGCCGACTAAAATTCTGACAAACGCCGCCGCCGAATTTCGGACCGGCGCACACATCTAATCTTGATGCACCTTTTTCGTGCTTTGATGTTTTTCCAATGCCTTTAATGAAACTGAATAGAAACAAGGTGCTTTTTGAAAGATGTTGCGTGTGCTACTTGGGGTTTATTCATTACAATTGAATTTGAAAATACGGAAAAAAGCGTATAAACAAATTTCCAGAACCCTACTCAGTGAGTGCCAAAAGTGGGGTCATGGAACTAAACATTGCCACATTGATGTTAAATGCATGATTTGTGGTGGAACCTCTCACACCAAGGACGCCTGCCCTGTGAGAGAAGATTCCAATAAATATAAATGTGCCAATTGTGGTAAATCCAATTTTTGGTAATGCCCTTCACGCAAAAAAGTTTTGAATTCCCAGAGGAAAAATCCTAGAGGCAATTGAAATGTATTAAAAATAACTAAAAATGTAACACAGCAAATAAGGATGATAGTGTTAAGAAAACACGGAACACCTAGTCTAAGAGATGAATGCATGTATTAGATAATTAGCAAATAAAATTAGTAAAAAAAGTGTTTCTCCTTTGCTCACTTGCAGCGTACACGAAAACATGATTGCATGAGGTGTGCTTCGGATCTCCGTCTTGTTGAAACGCATATCTGTGCGCCAACTTTAGCTTTAGTTCAAACATTTTTGCTAAAAAATGTCCAAATAAACCTGCTTGGTCATGATTCCATTGATGGACTCATGTTTTCCAACGCCGGATGCAGCAATAGATCCCCACACCATGACTCTACCTGCAGAAACTTTAAGGTCACTCCTGACGGAATCCAATTTTCAAAGTACTCGTGTTTTCAAGGGCACACCATTCGATACAGAAGCAACGCACAACTGTCATTTTTATTTTCTCAGCTTTGCTGCGTCGCAGCATGCGTGAAAAAATAAAAATGACAGTTGTGCGTTGCTTCCGTATCGAATGGTGTGCCATTGAAAACGCGAGTACTTTGAAAATTGGATTCCGTCAGGAGTGACCTTAAAGTAATGCTTGATTGGTTGAAAAATCAATGTTGGTAAAGTATCACCACCGCCTTGCTTGACTGTAGGCAGCAAACACTCCTTTTTCAAGCTTTTACCGGTTCGCAGCTTGGTGTTATACCATCAGAATCAAACAACATTACTTTCGTCTCTCATCTGACCAAATCAACTTATTCTAGTCATCACATAATCATGAAATGGGCCACCCTCATTTTTTTTTAAATTATTTGCGGACGACCATGGCTTCTTAAGTGCCCTGCCATTAAGACCTTTCTTATGAGGACGTTTTAGTACGGATTATGATGTCAGTTGAATGGAAAAGTCGCTTTCAAGCTGTTTCATCTCTGATAAAATAAAAAACTGGCATGTTTCTGAAGAAATATCAATGTCAGACCATAAACACATCATCTTCGAATGGGAAGGGGGTCTAACGATGGAAAAAACGTTTAAAGATCCTAAGAAAACTGATTGGCAATCCTACTCAGCTATCCTACGATCCGAAGAGTACATCATAGAAAGTCACATCAAGTCCATAACACAATTGGAAGATGCGTTCAAATCCATTAAAAACAAAATCCTTAACGCCTACCAAGAGAGCTGTCCAAGTAAATCAACTACCGTGGATAATCAAAATTCGGACACACTCAAACTTCGGACGCTTCAATTCGTATGGGAAATTTTCTGAAATATTTCATCGAAATGTTTCGTGAAGCTGGATCGGAAAGACTAATAGTTTTCGCTTGTTTTAGTATAGTTACATTTTAATAAGATATGTTAAAACAATGCGCTGAAATGATTGAAAGGCAGTCTGAACTGTGCAGTGAAAATTGTTTTCAATTATTCTTCCCGGTACGGTGTAATGAGGTGTCCGAAGTTTGAATCTTTGTGTCCGAAATATGAATACAACCTCACCGGTGTCCGAAATTTGAATCAAACAGAAGCCGGACACTATCATAAATTGCAAACATTCTTCGCAATATCTTGCACAAATTAAATACGTAGTTAGAAGATGAATACTGTACTTAGTGATTGCAATGGTGATTTAAACGGTGTGATTTAAAATGTGAGTGAACAGGATGATTGTACATCAGAAAGTGCTTGAGCGTCCGAAGTTTGGGTTTGCACGGTAGTTCGAGTAGAGACGTTCCATGGTGGAATAAAACTCTTGAGAAGCTTAGGAAAACTGCGCGTAGGGAGTTCAACCGTGCTAAGCGAACCGGCGATTGGAGCCTATACAGAAAGGCCCTGACGAACTACAACAAAGAAATAAGGTCAGCCAAACGGAAATCGTGGATTCTAATGTGTGAAAGCATAGAGAATACACCCGTAGTGGCCAGACTCCAAAAACTCTTTCAAAAGCCCACTCCAATGGTGTGGGTAGCCTTCGCAAGACGGATGGTTCGCTCACCGTCGAGCCCAGCGATACACTGAGCGAATTGTTAAAGATCCACTCCCCTGATTCAATCCCTGAGCCGAGCATCGGCGACCAAGGCACTGGAATTGCTGTCTCAGATCCACAAGAGATCCAATCATGGGTTTCTGGATCTAAAAAGACGCAATAAAGGTTGCAAAGGAAGCTTTCACTCGGGCCAGGGGTTGAGAGGGCTGTGAGATCTTTCGAGCCATTTAAGTCTCCTGGTATGGATGGAATATTCCCAGCGTTGATCCAAAAAGAGGAGAAAACACTGGTTCCACCCTTGGTTGAGATTTTTAAGGCGAGTCTGATTTTGGGGCACATATCTAACGATTGGCGTCAAATCAGGGCTGTCTTCATTCCGATGGCAGGCAAGAGAGATAAAACCAACCCCAAAGCATTCAGGCCGATAAGTTTATCCTCTGTAATGCTCAAAATTATGGAAAAGGTACTATGCGAGTACATAAATCACAAATTTATGAAAGCAATGCCTTTGTCAAAAACCAATTCGCTTATCAAAGTGGAAAATCTACGATCTCGGCACTACATACGGTAGTTAAAAATCGAAAAACACTTAATGCAAAAGAAATTGCTCTTGTAGCATTTCTTGATATTGAGGGCGCATTCGATAACGCTTCTTATTCGTCTATAGGGTCAGCAATGTTGAGGAGAAAATTCGACCCATGCATTGTTACCTGGGTACATGCTATGCTAGCTAATCGGAAAATCTCCTCTGAGCTTAGCGGTTCATACATCACTGTTAAAGCAACAAGGGGGTGTCCGCAAGGCGGAGTGCTTTCTCCTTTGTTGTGGTCACTGGTGGTGGATGAGCTTCTAGACAGCTTAGAGAGAAGAGGCTTCGAAGTGGTTGGATATGCTGATGACGTTGTCATTATTGTACGAGGCAAATTCGAAAGTGTTATCGTGGAAAGAATGCAATCTGCCCTAAATCACACTTTTTCCTGGTGTCAAAAGTATCAACTAGGCATAAATCCTACAAAAACTTACATTATCCCTTTCACCAAACGGAGAAAGGTACAACTGAAACCCCTTTTCTTGAATCCAACACAATTAGTTTATTCAAGTGAAGTAAAATATCTAGGTGTCATACTCGTCGCAAAGCTTAATTGGAACTCTCATCTCCAATCAGTTGTGCAGAAAGGTCTCAATACACTTTGGGTTTGTTCAAAAACCCTTGGTAAAAGATGGGGTCTAAAACCAAGTATGATCATGTGGATATATAAAACCATTGTCCGTCCCAGGACAACTTACCACGGTGCTCCCCTGACCGTTATTAACAAAAAAAATTCTCCATCAAAACTAATACCCGCAGCTGAATTCTGGGGCTATAATGCACCTCTGGACGAAATTTGAAAAAAATCGTAGGGCCCGTTTTGGAGTTACTCCCTTTTCAAGCCGTAACTGATATATATATCGAAGAAATTCACAGGATTCTGTTTCAACACGATTTACATTTTCTAAGTTGAATCCCCATGGGGATTATCGTATATAAATAATCATCTGACTTTTCTCTGGATTATTAGTGGTTTTAGGAACATGTTGCATGGATTTTGGTCATAAATTAAAGCCACACGATCAAAAATTCGACCGAAACAAAATCGTGTGAAAACAGAATTCTGTGTATAACATCTCATCAAATACATATTTCTCAACTTCCAAGGCATCGTCAGCGATAAAAAGAAAGATTTTATTTATAGCCATTAGAAATCTATACAAAATTGTTGACTATGACGATAAGTAATATGAGATTTGTCTCGGAACATTTAAAAATAAGATTAGCTTCATCTTAAGTCTACATTCAATTCTAGCCAACTACGTATGATTAACCCTTTTTATTTTTGTTTAAATTAAATGGACAATATCAAATGCACACATATCTTCTTTTCGCAATAAATTTCAGCTCGCAAGAGACGGGTTTTATACAACTTCGGCGTATATGTCGATATATACTCTTTGTGCCTTTTACAATACATTCGGCAATGGGCAGGGACATTGCCGAATGTATGAAAAAATCCTTTTATATGAAACTTTGGGATATGCTACTTGGATGTCTTCGGAAGATCCTAACTTTCAAAGGAGACAACGAACTTATCAATTGCGACATAGAATCCAGGTGAAGGTTCATATGAGGAGTTGCAAACATTTTGAAAATGCTTCAAAACCTTTAAACAAAAACCACACATGTCATTTACATAGGGTAATCGTACCACTATTAATAACATGCTCCGATAACGCCAACAATTTTAGATTTAGAGAAATGACATATTAGAAAAAAGTTTTAAGGTCCATTAAGGGCTACTTGTTTATATAAAAACACAATTGTACCTAACATGTAACAAAAGTTATTCTATATAAAAGTTATTGATTTCAACTTGATACGTGTCATTTCCAATGCTCTCGTGCATGCTTACTGCTGAAAAGAAAAATAACAAAAATGAGAGTAACGCAATTTGCACTTTAATTCTATGTTTTTGATTGATATTGGTATGGGTACATGCATTCAAGGAGCAGTAACCCATCTGTTCTTTACTAAAGCTTCATCCATACATACGTCAACAAACTTTCTCAAATCCGCATTATTTTACAAAATGTGCGCAGCATCGAGAAGATAGTGGTATGCTCAGTGAAGCCGTTTTTATGCTTAAGATACCTTTGAGGTATCAGACATAACCCTACACCTTAAACCCATAAATCTGCCCAGTTCGTTTTAACACTGCTTTTATGTAACGTTAACGAACAAAGAGTGTTCACGTGGATTGAAAGAGGAGGACACTTCATCAATATAGAATCACTGTCCTTGTCGGGAATTAGATGTATTTTTCGCAGCATGCCCGACTTTTTCAATTTTTATTAGTAGCTGAATATTTACAATAGTCCTGGAAACGCCGCTCTCAAGTTTTTCTCGGCTTCGCAATTAGTCATTATTCCTATTATCAGGTTTATAATTCTAAGGTCACCTGCAATAATGTACTCGAAATGGTTCAAATTGACAAACTGTTCCATATAAATACGGTTCGAATTTTCCAGGTAATAAGTGTGGAAACAAAGACAGCACTTGTAGCCGATTGTCGCCAGGTTTTGAAATTTTTGTTTGATCTGGAATTATTGAAATCGATTCCATTTTCAATAAACACATTTTCGTAAAGGATATGTCTACTGTTTTTAATACATTGAATCAAAGCTGGTACATCATTGTAGTATGCAACTGGTATATCAGCAAACTACACCCGATTCTGTTTTTACACGGCCGTGTAAAAAAAAATCCCAGACAAAATTTTTGCAAAGTTGCTCCATTTTGCATGATTCGTCGAGAAATAATAAAACTTTTTTTACATGGATTTTCAAATTTTTAACTGAAAACTTTTTTTACGCGGAACGCATCCTCCGTGTAAAAAAAGAATCGGGTGTACTTTTATTGCTGACGACTCAATGGAAGTTGAGAAATATGCATAAGACGAGATATTATATTGATTTTCTTCGATGTCATACAGTTACGTCTTAAAAAGGGTGTAACTCCAAAACGGGCCCTACGATTTTTTTCAAATTTCGTCCAGAGATGCAGTATAGCCCCAGAATTCAGCTGCGGGTATTAGTTTTGATGGAGATTTTTTTTTGTTAATAACGGTCAGGGGAGCACCGTGCTTACGCTTCCCTTGTCTGGTGGCCTAAAACTAATGAGGCTGCTGCAAGGGCTAAGCTCAACAAAATCCAACGCACCGCTTGCATAGCCATCACTGGTGCAGTTCGTAGTACACCCACTTTGGCCCTAGACGCAATGCTTCACCTGCCCTGGTTAGATCAATTAATAAAGCTGGAATCGGAAAAAAGTGCTCTAAGGTTAAAGAGAACAAAAACACTGCTGTCGGGAGACCTTATGGGTCACCTCTGCATATTAAATTAATTTGCCATAAATCCCGCAATAGGAATTTGTAGTGACTGGATGGAAACGGTAGTCAATTATGACTTACCTTACGATGTGTTCATTCCTTCCCGCCAGGAGTGGGAAGGAGGTGGACCCAGCGTTCCAACAGGCTCTATAAATTTCTTCACAGATGGTTCGAAAATGAATAATCTGACAGGATCCGGAATCTATGGCCCTACAACAAAAATTTCTGTCCACTTAGGACAGTGGCCCACAGTATTTCAGGCGGAAATATATGCAATATTAGAATGCGTGTTATTATGCCTGAGGAGAAAGTATAGATTTGCCAAAATATGTATTTTCTCTGACAGCCAAGCGGCACTTAAGTCGCTTAATAACTACACTTGTAACTCAAAGCTAGTGTGGGAATGCATTCTGGCTTTGAAAAACTTATCCATACGCAATCGAGTCTACCTATATTGGATCCCAGGACATACGGGTCTAGAGGGAAACGAGATTGCTGATGAGCTAGCAAGGAATGGATCTAATGAAAGGTTCATTGGCCCTGAGCCCTTCTGCGGGATCTCAGACTGCTCTGTAAAAATGGAACTAAACAAATATATGGTCAGTCAAATCACATCAAACTGGAATGCACTTCCCCATACGAGCCAATCCAAAAGGCTCGTAACGATTAACCCCAAGAAAACCCAACAACTATTAGGTCTCAACAAAAGGGATCTCAACATCTACACCGGTCTAATAACTGGACACTGCCCCTGCAGAAACCATCTACAAAAGATCGGAGCAATCCAAACCTCAAATTGCCGCTTCTGTGACGAGGAGAGAGAAACATCAGAACACATCCTCTGCTATTGCAGTGCACTCACCCAACGTAGGTTCAAAGTTCTCAGCAAGCCCTTTTAGGGCCTGCTGACATATGGATCTTATCCCCCAAGGACGTGGTTGGCTTCATAAAGCTAGTCTCGCCAGAATGGGGGAGTCACATACTGTAACTCAGGATCTCTATTCATCAATAATAGATGGTCTTGAGTTCAGTCGATACCAAGGTATCTCAGTGACAAACATGTTACTGAGATAACTTGCGTATTTCACAGCAAAAGGGTATATCACAATAGTCCTAAAATCTGGACGCAGTGATCTTCACCCGACAAACGAGGAAAAAAGCTGTTTCACAATTTTCGGAGCTGATAGTTCACGATCCAGTTCTGCCTTGATCATGATAGCCCTGTCAATTCGGCCAGTTGTCTTTGAAGGAGTCCTCGATCGCTTAGCTGGTGAGATAGAACCACGCTTTTTTATCTGTACAATCCTAGTGACAGTATCTTTGTGAAGCTGTACATTATTGGCAATATCACGGTAACTTTTACCAGTTTTATGATGTTCTTTAATAATAAAATTTCGGATGCTGTTTGAAATTTGTGCTTTTTAGGGCATTTTGCAACAAATAACTTCCAATTTAGATAACGAAATATACGAGACGAGCCAGCCTCGGGCTGAAAGTCTCGATAATAAAGACAAAAAAAAAAGATAACGAAACTGATATTTTGAACACGAAAACTTCAAGAGCACTAAATGACGTCTCAAATAAACAAATAGTAGTAACATAAATGATCAGTTACAATCGGTTGGTTGTGTTAGTTATTTCCGTCACACGCTTACAGACAAATGTAACAGAGCTGACTGGGAGATTTTTTCAACCATGCCAGAACAATTAGGCTGTTGGACCCCAAACAGATGCGCTAGATTTTAGTTTTCTGCGAAGCAATGTACTTGGGGATCAAATGTTAAGGTTTCACTACAAAGCAGTGAACCCTTAACATCTTAACAACAAGCACGATAAGAAACGTCATAAAATCCAGATTTTTCATTGGAACCGATGTTCGTTATTCCGAGGAAGCGTGTTATTTTGATAAAATCGACAAATTGTAAAGACTCTATGAACGTAATAAAACTATCACAGGAGCAACTAATCCCAATAGGACAAACAATCGTGCTATCTCGTGCTCTCGCTATAGAATTGCAAGCAAGTTGGTCCGTGCATAAATCCTCGATGATTGAGATTTGAGTATGATTCTACCAACACTGCCAACCCGAAAACATTCTAGACCGGACCGAGAATCGGACTCGCCATCTCCGGATTAGCAATCCTACTAGAGTTTCCATTTCCCGGCCATTTATGCTGTTCCGGGATTCGGGACGAAAATTCTTGTATATCCCGGGAAATCCCGGGATCCCGGGAATTTTCGATGTTTTTAAAAATATATTTTTTTTGTTTTGAAAAAGTTTTTTCCGAAGTTTAAGGGTAAAGTACATATTTTAGAAAGGCCAGATGATACATAATTTAAATTGAAACTAAATTCAATTTCAATTCACATCGATCCTTGGTTTGACTTCAAAAAGCAAATAGTATTTGCGTTTGTATCGGAAAGTAGGGTTTGTGGAACAAATGTTCGCCGAGTTCAAAAAGACGCGTTCGCTGTCCGTCGAAGTAGGCTTGATTATTTGTATTATATTGGATTTAGACCATTTCTAAGTTTTCATTCAAGCAGCGTGGAGGATGGAAACTCTAAATCCTACGCATCTGCTCGTAAGGCTACTGGAGACCCCTGGAAAATAGGATATTGGCAGGAATTCCCTGCAAAGACACAATTGCATCTTGAAATTTCAACCTAGAGGATCATAGTTTCTCGAGTGAGGACACACATTTAAGGGGAGTCTTGGCAAAATAATGTTCGAATCTTTTTTCTCCTGTATTTCATGAAGAATTCGTCCGTATAAAATTTAATGGTTCTTTTACAGGGGTGTTCCATTTTAACAATTTATACTCTGGGTACCCTATCTCCAAAGGTATCAACCTCTCTAATAGTAAATGGAATTATTTCACCAAGACGAACAGGACGCCCCCATCGTCGTCGTCACCGCAATACACGAAATCCAGCACCGGCGGGTGGTCCATCACCAGCATCCACCCCCGCGTGCGGACGAAGAGAAAGTCAACAAATTGATTGCCTTGAGCCATAAAGATAATATTTACATTTTATGTAACTAGTTGCATTCATATTTCATTGCACCACACGGGATGGCGGATGGCTGGGCTGCAGGCGTAAGCACGCAGGGCTGATTCGTAGGGCACCGGAATCGACGGTTCAGTGAGCAGAAAAGGATGATGGATGATGGTTAGAGCTGGAAGCGGAAATGGCAACTGAAGGTGGTTTTCCGAGATGGCTTGACATGAAGGATTGTAAAAGGAGATGTTTAAGTAGCTATGAAATTATCCGCTGCCGCTTTCAGTGCCAGTTCATCCGTCCATGGGGAAGCGGATTAGTAATTGGAAAAGTTGGATTTCTTCGATTGTAGCCAAGAACAAAATTGTATTAGAAATCATTTTAATATAGAGATCATATAATCATCAGAAAATCGTAGGTGATGTATAAAGCAAATAAACAAAATGACTGCAAACAGTTTGGGTAGAACTCTACTTTAAAATACTTCGGTACTATGTGATTATTACTGTAGTTAGTGTTCGATCAACACTGTTTTAAGAAGGAGGCTATACGCAGTTTACAAATATAACGATTCTTGAAAAACCATCGGAAAACTTGATATCCTCACATCTCTGCAACTCAAGGAATTCTATTTTCGGTTGACCAGCTCTTGGGCTTTTAACTACCCTCGCGGAGTGCCCATTTTCTGTTTCCTCCTACATTCCTGTTATTTCCACTTCCAAAGTCGCTCATTTGCATGGCTTGTGTTTAATAGTCAAACAACTACCACGACATTAAATGTTGTAAAGTTTCAAGTGCATCTTCTCACCCCGTTAAATCTTAAACAAACTACTGGTAAATTAAATACAAGCGGTCGTAACCGTCACCTGGACACTGAAATAAAGTAATAATGCGTGAAAAACCCTTCAGCTCGTAACTTCTATTAAAAAAAGAGAAAAATAATGACGGGAGCCCACTTTTGAGACACACGTACTTCCTATTGCAAAAGATTGATTTGGTTCCGATGTGAGACCTAGAACCAAATTAATTAATTAGGTGAAATCGAACCTCTGCGACTTGCTCGCTTGTTATTAATGATATTCAGTGTTGAAAGCTCCCATCGATTCTCTACGATGGAAACGTAATATTTGTGGACTGAGTCGAGCTGATTGCCCCCTCCGCTTGTTCGAGAGAAACAAACTTTTTTTTAGTACCTACAGTTCATTAACTGATTGAATGAAACGAATACTCAGCACAGGTGCATATCAATTAGCTTATCAGCGGTTCTTCTGAACCACTGGATATTGCTCCAACATGAATAAGCGCGATGAATTGAAATTATTGATAAGTGCCCTTTGATGAATGGCGTTCAAAAAGATAGTAACCCTCGAATGTTTATTTCTGACGAGGTACTTTTGCCCATTCCACTATGATGCAGAAAATGTGAGAGAGATTGGGGAGACATGTGCCATTTTTTCTGCCATACTTCATGGTTCAGCCTATCAACATCGTATTCAATTTGGAAATCGCACATCTGACACAACACTTTAATTTTTGCCTATTTTAGTGACTAATGACAGTTGGATAGATGTGCTATACTGTCTAAAGTGCGAAGGTAATTAAGCAAGTTTTACAATCTAAGTTTCGCGGACGAGCTGGAAAGCTTTGTTAGCGCAGTTGACCAGAGCCTCGATTTCAGAATAAATACCTTGTTTGGGTTTATGAAATAAAATCATTTCGAGACAACTTTCCCTATGTGGTTCGGAAATGATGTCGGGAGTACTCAATCATTGCTACTGATTCAAACTATGGAACTTTATTGGCTTGCCTCCTTCTGAATAGAAGTTCAGTTATTCATATTTTTTGCAGCTCAGCCTTCATTCATAGACTCCTTGCTTTGATCAACATTGGTGCATCGAGCTTTCAACACTTTTCCAAACACATTCAACTTGCTTACCGTTCATCTGACAATGTTCGGTGTGAAGCAAGAGTGTGAATGTGAATGACGCTCGAGACGGTTCCCCACTGCGGCAGTGCGAAAATTTATCCCAAGGGGGGCTGGTCGGTAGCCGGTTTTACGGAAACAGCAACAGATGTTTCCAGCAAACTGACATCCTCCGAAGCTAATACCTTTAACAAAGTGTCCTAAGATGTTTATTTTGATTCTTTCTAGTAATTAAGACGGTTTGTTAACTTGGCTTTCCCAGTCTATAAACTCAAGAGCGATTTATTAAGACGTTTTTACATATTGGAAAGATAATAACATTTATTACCAATTGACCTATTTGTGTGGTCCTAAATGGCCGGTACGAAGTTATGACAGCGACTCTCCGTGGATGCGTGTGCACGCCGCGGAGGTATGACTAGAAGAGGCAAAGTCATGGCTTGCTTATTGACAAATCAGCGTTTGTAAATCTATTAACACACGCTGAAGGCATTTTACTCAAACCCCACATTTCCCTTCTTCTCTCATAAAAAACGCAAAAAAATCTTCTAGTATAGGAATGCTTGTGCAATGCTTGTTTTTTTCTCCTGGGTTATTTAAATGAGACGAATGTGAACATTGGTTGCTATTGAGCAACCATTGAAAACTGCACACCAAAATAAACTTGACTCAACATCATGGTTTTAATACTAGAACAATCATTCAGAGTGTGGATTCCCAAACTGTGGGTCGCGAAAGATAAAACGTGATTCATACTTTCGTTGAATGATTAGATAACAACAAATTTACGAAGCCAATGGCCGTCTTTTATTTGTCAAATACAATGACATTTTTTTCCAAAAAACATTCCAAATCTTACCCAAATGCAATCCAAAACTAAGCGGTGTTGAACTTCGTTACTAATAAGATTTAAAAACAACATAATAAAGATTAAAAAATCCATGCTAATTCAAATTCAAACCAAATCAAATCAAATGCAAATTCAATCCAAATCTAATTCAAGTCCAATCTAAATCCAATCCAAACTCAATCCAAATGCAATCCAAATCCAATTCCAAATTCCAATCTAAAGCCAATCCAAATCCAATCCAAATCCAATCCAAATCCAATCCAAATCCAATCCAAATCCAATCCAAATCCAATCCAAATCCGATCCAAATCCAATCCAAATCCAATCCAAATCCAATCCAAATCCAATCCAAATCCAATCCAATCCAAATCCAATCCAAATCAATCCAAATCAATCAAATCAATCCAAATCAATCCAAATCCAATCAAATCAATCCAAATCAATCCAATCAATCCAAATCAATCCAAATCAATCAAATCAATCCAGATCCAGTCCAGTCAGGTCAGTCAAATCCAGTCAATCCAGTCGATCAGTCAAATCCAGTCAGGTCAGTCGATCAGTCCAGTCCGATCCAGGTCAGATCCAGTCAGATCCAGTCCAGGATCCAGTCAGAGTCAGTCCAGATCAGTCAAGTCAGTCCAAGTCCAGTCCAAATCAGTCCAGATCCAGTCAGATCCAGTCCAGATCAGTCCAGATCCAGTCAGTCAGATCAGTCCAGATCAGTCCAGGTCAGTCCAGATCCAGTCCAGGTCAGTCCAGATCAGTCAGATCCAGTCCAGATCCAGTCAGATCCAGTCCAGATCCAGTCCAGATCAGTTCAGGTCAGTCCAGATCCAGTCCAGATCAGTCAAGATCCAGTCCAGATCCAGTCAGGTCAGTCCAGATCAGTCCAGTCCAGATCCAGTCCAGATCCAGTCCAGGTCAGTCCAGGTCCAGTCCGATCCAGTCAGGTCAGTCCAGATCCAGTCAGGTCAGTCAAGATCGGTCAGTCCAGTCAGTCCAGTCCAGGTCAGTCAGTCAGGTCAAGTCCAGATCAGTCCAGATCAGTCCAGATCCAGTCCAGATCCAGTCCAGGTCAGTCAGGTCCAGTCCAGATCCAGATCCAGTCGGTCAAGTCAGTCCAGATCCAGTCCAGGTCAGTCCAGATCCAGTCCAGATCCAGTCAGATCCAGTCAAATCCAGATCAGGTTCAAATCCAGTCAGATCCAGTTCAAATCCAGTCAGATCAGTCCAGATCCAGTCCAGTCCAGATCCAGTCAGATCCAGTCCAGATCCAATCCAGATCCAGTCAAGTCAGTCCAGATCCAGTCCAGATCGATCCAAATCAGTCAAATCAGATCCAGTCCGTATCCAGTCCAGATCAGTCAGATCCAGTCCAGATCCAGTCAGATCAGTTCAGATCAGTCCAGATCCAGTCAAGATCCAGTCAGATCCAGTTCAAGTCAAACCAGGCCCAGTCCGGATCCAGTCCAGATCAGTCCAGATCCAGTCAGGTCAGTCAAATCGATCCAGAGTCAGTCCAGATCGATCCGATCCAGTCAGATCGGTCAAATCCAGTCCAGGTCAGTCCAAATCAGTCCAGGTCAAATCCAGTCAGATCCAGTCAGGTCAGATCAGTCAAGTCGGTCCAGATCAGGTTCAGATCAGTTCAGGTCAGTCCAGATCGATCAGTCAGTCCAGATCCAGTCAGATCAGTCAGGTCCAGTCAGATCCAGTCCAGATCCAGTCCAGATCCAGTCCAGATCCAGTCAGATCCAGTCCAGATCAGTCCAGGTCAGTCCAGATCAGTCCAGATCAGTCCAGATCCAGTCAGGTCAGTCCAGGTCAGTCAGATCCAGTCAAGTCAGTCCAGATCCAGTCCAGATCGGTCAGATCAGTCAGTCCAGTCAGTCCAGTCCAGTCGATCCAGTCCAGATCCAGTCAGTCAGATCCAGTCAGGTCGGTCAGATCGATCCAGGTCAGTCAGATCCAGTCAAGTCAGTCAGATCAATCCAGATCAGTCAGATCCAGTCAGATCCAGTCCAGGTCAGTCAGATCCAGTCCAGATCCAGTCCAGGTCAGTCAGATCAGTCCAGATCCAGTCAAGATCCAGTCAGGTCAGTCCAGATCCAGTCCAGATCCAGTCCAGGTCAGTCCAGATCCGGTCAGATCAGTCAGATCCAGTCCAGGTCGATCAGGTCAGTCAGATCGGTCCAGATCCAGTCCAGGTCAGTCAGATCGATCAGTCAGATCCAAGTCAGTCCAGATCCAGTCAGGTCAGTCAGATCCAAATCAGGTCAGTCGATCCAGATCAGTCAGTCAGATCCAGTCAGATCAGTCCAGATCAGTCAGGTTCAGTCCAGATCCAGTCTGGATCCAGTCTGAGTCAGTCAGATCCAGTCCAGATCAGTCCAGTCAGTCCAGGTCAGTCCAGATCCAGTCCAGATCAGTCAAATCGGTCAGATCCAGTCCAGGTCAGTCGATCAGTCCAGGTCAGTCCAGATCAGTCAGGTCAGTCAAATCCAGATCCAGTCAAGTCAGTCAATCAATCCAGTCCGTCAGTCAGGTCAAGTCAGATCGGTCCAGTCAGTCAATCCAGATCAGTCGATCCAGTCAGGTCAGTCCAGATCAGTCCAGATCCAGTCCAGGTCAGTCCAGATCAGTCCAGATCCAGTCCAGATCGGTCAGTCGATCCAGATCCAGTCAGATCCAGTCCAGATCCAGTCCAGGTCAGTCCAGATCGGTCCAGATCCAGTCCAGATCAGTCAGTCAAATCCAGTCCAGATCGGTCCAGATCAGTCCAGTCAGTCAGGTCGGTCAGTCCAGTCAGTCCAAGTCAGTCCAGGTCAGTCAAGATCCAGTCCAGATCCAGTCCAGATCCAGTCCAGGTCAGTCAGATCGATCAAGATCCAGTCAGATCGGTCAGGTCAGATCCAGTTCAGATCCAGTCCAGATCAGGTTCAGGTCAGTCCAGATCCAGTCCAGATCAGTCAGTCGATCCAGATCAAGTCCAGTCAGTCAGTCAAGTCAGATCGGTCCGGATCCAGTCAGGTCAGTCAGGTCAGTCCAGATCCAGTCCAGATCCAGTCCAGATCCAGTCAAGATCCAGTCAGATCCAGTCCAGGTCAGTCAGATCGGTCCAGTCCAATCAGATCCAGTCAGATCAGATCCGATCAGGTCAGTCAGATCAGTCAGGTCAGTCAGATCGGTCCAGATCGGTCAGATCCAGATCAGTCCAAATCCAGTCAGATCCAGGTCAAAGTCCAGATCCAGTCCAGATCCAGTCAGATCAGTCCAGATCAGTCAGTCAGTCCAGTCGGTCGATCCAGTCCAAGTCAATCCAGTCAGATCCAGATCAGTCCAGATCCAGTCCAGATCAGTCCAGTCAGTCCAGATCAGTCCAGATCCAGTCAGGTCAGTCCAGATCCAGTCAGATCCAGTCGAGTCAAATCAGTCCAGATCGAGTCCAGATCCAGTCAAGATCCAGTCAGTCAAATCAGTCCAGATCCAGTCAGAGTCAGTCCAGATCAGTCCAGGTCAGTCAGATCCAGTCCAGATCCAGTCAAATCCAGTCCAGATCGATCCAGGTCCAGTCAGGTCAGTCAAGTCAGTCCAGATCCAGTCCAGTCAGTCCAGATCAGTCAAATCCAGTCCAGATCAGTCCAGATCCAGTCAAGATCCAGTCCAGATCCAGTCCAGGTCAGTCAGTCCAGTCAGTCAGGTCCAGATCAGTCAGTCGATCCAGATCAGTCCAGATCCAGTCAGATCCAGTCCAGATCAGTCAAGATCCAGTCAGATCAGTCCAGATCGATCCAGATCCAGTCAGATCCAGTCAGATCGATCCAGGTCCAGTCAGATCCAGTCCAGGTCCAGTCAGGTCCAGTCCAGATCAGTCCAGATCCAGTCCAGATCAGTCAGGTCAGTCCAGATCCAGTCAAGTCAGTCCAGATCCAGTCCAATCCAGTCAGATCGGTCAGGTCAGTCCAGATCCAGTCCAGATCAGTCAAATCCAGTCCAAATCCAGTCAGATCCAGTCAGTCCAGTCAGATCAGTCCAGATCCAGTCCAGATCCAGTCAGATCAGTCCAGATCAGTCAGTCCAGTCAGATCCAGTCCAGATCCAGTCCAAGTCAGTCCAGATCCAGTCAGATCAGTCCAGGTCAGTCAAGATCAGTCCAGATCCAGTCAGGTCAGTCAGATCCAGTCAGTCGATCGATCCAGTCCAGATCCAGTCCAGATCCAGTCAGATCAGTCAGATCCAGTCCAAGTCAGTCAGGTCAGTCCAGATCCAGTCCAGATCCAGTCCAGATCAGTCAGGTCAGTCAGATCCAGTCCAGGTCAGTCAGATCAGTCCAGATCCAGTCCAGATCCAGTCAATCAGATCCAGTCCAGGTCAATCCAGATCCAGTCAGGTCAAGATCAGGTCAGTCAGGTCAGTCCAGATCCGGTCAGATCAGTCCAGATCCAGTCCAGGTCAGTCCAGATCCAGTCCAGATCAGTCAGATCCAGTCAGATCCAGTCCAGATCAGTCCAGATCCAGTCCAGATCCAGTCCAGATCCAGTCAAGATCCAGTCCGATCGGTCAGGTCAGTCCAGATCCAGTCCAGGTCAGTCCAGATCCAGTCAGGTCAGTCCAGATCCAGTCAGATCCAGTCCAGATCCAGTCAGAGTCAGTCCAGATCGATCCAGATCAGTCAGGTCAGTCAGATCCAGTCCAGATCAGTCAGATCCAGTCCAGTCGATCCAGTCAGGTCAGTCCAGATCCAGTCCAGATCCAGTCAGGTCAGTCCAGATCCAGTCAGATCCAGTCCAGATCCAGTCCAGTCAGTCAGATCCAGTCCAGGTCAGTCCAGGTCCAGTCAGATCGGTCAAGTCCAGTCCAGATCCAGTCAGGTCAGTCAGATCCAGTCAGGTCAGTCAAGTCAGTCCAGGTCAGTCCAGATCCAGTCCAGATCCAGTCCAGATCCAGTCAGGTCAGTCCAGGTCAGTCCAGATCCAGTCCAGATCAGTCCAGATCAGTCAGTCAGATCCAGTCCAGATCCAGTCCAGGTCAGTCAAGTCAGTCCAGATCCAGTCCAGGTCAGTCCAGATCCAGTCAGGTCAGTCCAGATCGGTCAGGTCAGTCAGATCGGTCAATCAGTCAGATCCAGTCCAGGTCAATCAGGTCAGTCAAGTCCAGATCCAGTCAAGTCAGTCAGATCCAGGTCAATCCAAGTCGAGTCCAGATCCAGTCCAAATCAGTCCAGATCCGATCAGGTCAGTCCAGATCGATCCAGGTCAGTCCAGATCCAGTCCAGATCCAGTCCAGATCCAGTCAGGTCAGTCAGATCAGTCCAGATCCAGTCAGGTCAGTCCAGTCAGTCCAGATCCAGTCAGATCCAGTCAGGTCAGTCCAGATCCAGTCCAAGTCAGTCCAGGTCAGTCCAGATCCAGTCCAAGTCAGTCAGATCAAGATCCAGTCGATCGGTCAGATCAGTCAGATCCAGTCCAGTCCAGATCAGTCCAGATCCAGTCCAGATCAGTCAGGTCAGTCCAGATCGATCCAGATCAGTCAGTCAGTCAGATCCAGTCAATCCAGATCCAGTCCAAATCAGTCCAGATCAAGTCAGATCCAGTCCAGATCCAGTCAGTCAATCCAGTCCAGTCAATCAGTCCAAGTCAGATCCAGTCAATCGGTCAATCGATCCAGTCCAGATCCAGTCAGTCCAGTCCAGGTCAGTCGATCCAGGTCAGTCAATCCAGTCAATCCAGGTCAAGATCCAGTCGATCAGTCAAATCCAGTCCAAGTCAGTCAGATCCAGTCCAGGTCAGATCAGTCAGATCGATCCAGATCCAGTCCAGATCCAGTCAATCCGATCCAGTCCAAGTCCAGTCCAGATCCAGTCAGTCAGTCAGTCCAGATCCAGTCCAGATCAGTCCAGATCAGTCAGGTCGGTCAGTCCAGTCGATCCAAGTCCAGTCCGATCAATCCAGGTCAATCCAAATCCAGTCAAATCAGTCAAGTCAAACCAAATCAATCCATCAATCAAATCCAATCCAAATCCGATCCAAATCTAATCCAATCCAATCCAAATCCAATCCAAATCCAATCCAAATCCAATCCAAATCCAATCCAAATCCAATCCAAATCCAATCCAATCCAAATCCAATCCAAATCTGATCCAAATCTGATCCAAATCCAATCCAAATCCAATCCAAATCCAATCCAAATCCAATCCAAATCCAATCCAAATCCAATCCAAATCCAATCCAAATCCAATCCAAACCCAATTCAAATCCAATCCAAATCCAATCCAATGCTCGCAGGACTTTAAAATTGTCTAGATCGTAAATCATTTTCCGTTGGTCTTCCATACGCACCTTTTAGATTCACAAACGACAATACAATTTTTTTCGGCCATCTTTCAGACACGCCTTATAGTTTTCTAAACCACAAATCATTCTCACCGTTCTTCCAGACGCGCATTGTAATTTTGCAAACCACAAACCAATTTCTTACGGTCTTCCAGGCGAGGCTTTGATGTTCTTCAAACCACAAACCATTTTTCCAGCGGTCTTTCAGACGCGCCACCACAAACCATTTTCCGACGGTCTTCGCGACGCGTCTTGTGATTTAGCAAACTGAAATATATCACTCGTCGCAATTTAACCACTTGAATTTAACTCACCTCATGAAATCAGCGACAGGATCCAAAAAATAGACTGGCAGGATCGCCAAAATGTGTAGCCCTAAATGGCCCGAACGAAGTTATGATAGCGACTCTCCGTGGATGCGTGTGCCCGCCGCGGAGGTCTGACTGGAAGAGAAAAAGTCATGGCTTGCTGCTCGCCGATTGACACACTGATGTGATCTATCAACACACGCTGAAGGCACTTTACTCAAACCCCACAGTTGATATCCTTTTCTTGAAACTAACAAGCTTTCATATTGTTTTGCCTTTCTCGTACAACAAAGTTTTTTTTTTTCGTTTACAAACTTTGATTCGCTCGTTGGCCAAAATACCTCCCTTACCCTACCACAGATGGTTGACTGGTATTCAGGCTCATTGTTTCACCTTGGCACCATGAGTTCCTCCAGCTGTCGGCCCATTACCAAGATTTATTTCATCATAGTTATTGTCGATTTCTGGTTATATAACTGTCCCCAACAATTCTAAATACAGTTGTTCTACCATGTTTATACATCGTCTGCTTTCTGCGCATCTACAATATGTGATGACAAAAGTCATAAACATATTTGATTTGAAACAAACACTCTTATATTTGATATTGCCTTCTGTCTTCTCAACTCATCTTTTCAGGATTCAAAAATATATTGTTCAAACTACCATTAAAACAAACCCTTTTCCCTGATTTGCACCAGAATATTCTTCAACGGACGGTGAGTTTTCCATCACCAGGGGGATCAGCATTATTAACATCAAGAGAATCCCCGTCAGTTTCCATTATTGAAAAGCAACGGGGATTATTGATTTAAAGGAAAACGTATAGAAAAAGTAAATAAAAATAATAACAATCAAGATTATACTCAATAATTCCAAACTTATAAAATTACTAGACTAAAGAATCATATTCCAGTAATTTCAACCAATCCAACGTCC
Organism: Armigeres subalbatus; assembly: GCF_024139115.2. Classification (NCBI taxonomy): domain Eukaryota; kingdom Metazoa; phylum Arthropoda; class Insecta; order Diptera; family Culicidae; genus Armigeres; species Armigeres subalbatus. Next base: position 361,146,635 of record NC_085140.1, on the reverse strand, counting down.
AAGGTTTCTGCGAGGTTTCTAAGCCAGGTTACCATTTTTGCATTCGTATATCATGAGGCTAGCACGATGATACTTTTATGCCCAGGGAAGTCGAGACAATTTCCAATCCGAAAATTGCCTAGACCGGCACCGGGAATCGAACCTAGCCACCCTCAGCATGGTCTTGCTTTGTAGCCGCGCGTCTTACCGCACGGCTAAGGAGGGCCCCTCAAAATCCAACGTCAAAATCAACAAATCTGAAAAGAGAAAAAACTGCCAGAGCAAAAAAAAACGTTTATCCCAGTCGAGGCTTACTTACCGAGGATGATATCAAACCTTGATAGAAGTTAATTCATTGACGAAAATTGACAACGAAACAGAATCGTTTCAAAATTTAATTTTGATTCAAAACACTCACCATTGCATACGTGTGGAATTAATGCACAAAATATGCACACAAAAAAGGAGAAGTTGTTAAAATTTAACTAAAAATATTTGCTTTCTTCACACCCTCGAAACATTATCAATGAAAATGATTCTACCCAGCACGGGAAGCTATGCTGAGGAATTGTTATTTTTCTTTAAACTGCATTGCTCTGCTCCAAAAATACACGTGCTTCCATGCTCAATGCTTGCGTGCTTCAACTCGAATGTTTTAAAACCAACCCAAATTAATGTTAGCCAAGCAACACACAATCCTTCCCGAATTTTATGATAAAACGGTTCGTGCCAATGTTCGGCAATAATATTGCGCTCATAAAACTGAGCAGAACATCCATCCTAGTTGGTTGACAATTTTATGAGATTATGAGATATCTTTTCCCGTTATTTTATTAACTCCTTATCAAAAGTAGCTATGTAATCAAATTTAGCAACCCGCACGATAAAGGATGACAAAGCTACCCTTGCATCGTCGAACACTTGAAGGCAATTTAAAAGCACTCTGGGCCTTTGAGCCTATCCTCGTAACTGCTCGCTGGGAGGCGCGCCAATTTTTTGATAGACCACGATGCCGGCAGCCAAAACTGTGCACAAGAATAATTTATGGATTTAATCTCCCGGAAAATTGGTTAATCACAACGACCAACTGGGATCTCGACCCCGAACCATATTCTTCATTTCCGGGGTGAAATGAATTATATCTGCCGCCGGAGTAGGAGATTTATTACATCCTCTAAGTGCAGATATTATAATTCGATTCAAGAAAAAAAAGGGGAGGAAGTGTATTTGGCAGGTCGCTACTTTGATATCTTGATGGGTTTGTACCCCGGTCATCTGCGGGTACAATGCAGCGACTGATGACCCTGTTTTGCGGAAGCAGTGTCCTATGGAAGTTTTATTTTTAGAGAACCCATCGCGGGAAATTAGGGCAATTATTTGGGAGGCAGAATCATTTAAATTGATTAAGATCATGGGATTTTTAATGGGCGCTTCAGTGCAAGAAAGGTGGCAAAATATGGTTTCCGTGTATTCTAAATACTTGCGTTTGGGACAATGGTTGATCATTGAGAGACCAATATAAAGACATTGAACTACGCGAACAATTGCCAAGATTAACCCCCAAAGTCTGTCAAAGGCATTCGATTTGTCTGCTGCTTTTGTGATTTTTCAGCAATAAGAAATTCTCGAAAACATCGCTTTGAATCGAATTCAATTACATAATGAGTCTCACTTACTTCCAACAACAGCAGAGTTGGTAGTGGTGTGGAATTTTTCTTGGTTAAGCGATCAATAGTGTGATTAATTGAGCTGCGTTAATTGAATTTTGGTCTAGAGTGGTGGACTATTGGTGGATCCATTGAGCAGCACCGATTTCTGGAATCATAAACCTGCATTGCTGCACATCCTGCCGGTTATGACCCGGGCGATGCGGGTAGGTGGTTGTAATAGTAAATGGGGAGTTTTAATTGGAATTTATAATCGAGTTCTACAACATTTAACGGGGAGCGAGAAAATTTGCCACTATTTTCACCTACTGCTCATCAATATATATTAATAAAGTGCATCGTGAAATGGCAAAACTCAGCTCGGAAAGTTTATAATTTATACGGACGATGGCAATGAAATGGTTTCGTAAGCACTGCACGGCAGGCATAAGCATGGTCCTGGAACTTTGGTTGATTTCATTATAAGACCGTAATTTGAATTAGTTATACATAAATGAAATGTGTTTTGAACAGTTCGTTTAATTTGGTATTTTACTCCGTAAGCATTGCTTGAAAATAATGTTACAAATATGTATTGTTCCAATCGAAATGGTAGACATTTTCGGTACACATACCCGATCAATAATGCATAACAAAATTATAACAAAAGGAGTTATTTATTTCAGAAAAATATTGTAACAAAATGTGTTATAAATTCGGCTGGATAGTTGTTAAAATTACAAAAATTATATCCAAAATACCTCCAGCCGTAACACAATTAAAACAGAGGTTGATACCTTCATATCAACATTATAACAAACGTTGATATAATTTGTCTGTACAAAAATCTACTTTCAAGGTAATTGCCTACATCACGGATAGAAATCTGGTACGCTACCACGACGGATTTCCATCCATAATGTAGGCAAAAAACTTTGTTCCAGCAATGTATTAATATCGAGCGGGTTCAAGTTATACTGAAGATGATTACCTCCGATTTGTTTTTCCAATGTTTACAAAAAATGTAGGCAATTATTTTGTGAAAATATACAAAACTAATATTGTTATAATTTTGATATGAAATAAAACTGGCCGAAGACACATTTTTATCGAATTATCTAATTATAACACACGTTGTTTTAAATAAAAACAATTGATAGAATTGAGTTATAATTTTGTTATGCATTCCTGATCGGGTATAAACTTGTTTTTTTGGGTCTACAGTAGCCTTGCGAGCAAAGGCATAGGATTGCCAATCCGGACATGACGAGTTCGATTCTCGGTCCGGTCTAGGAAATTCTCGGGTTGGCATAATTAGATGTAAAGAGCCAAATAAGTTCATCGCGCTCAAGAAAAAACATTGCCTCATTACATAAAGATATTGCTTTTTTGAAAAATTGTTTAAAACTGAAGCTCGTCCCTGTTAGTCATAAAATCAAAGTCAGATCACCAATCCCTACCCATTTAATTCAGAAAATAGAACGAGAGCATATAAAAGAAAGTATTAAAGTATTGTACGGGAAATTGAATACCAAAAATTTTGAGTGTTATAATTTGCATTTAAAATTAGCTAAACAATTTCCAACAGAATTCCCCTCCTTTTTAACTAAAGTAAAAGTAGCATAAAAATGTGAGTCTGAGCGGAAAAGATTGTTACATGTTAAAAAACTAAATTTGTTGAAATCCCGAAGTGATAAAGTGAAAAGTGATAAAGTGACAAGTGATATAGTGAAAGTGCACCCCTTGGAAGGATTCGTCGTCAACAGATCATCGCAGGAATTTTCATCGGAACAACTACAGGTATTACAAAATGGTTTAAATTACGCTTTGACCTCAAAGCCTGATTTAAACCAAATCATTATAGATTTAGAAACAGCTATTGACTCTTGCCAAATTTCCTTTGATCAGAAGAACACAGCTCGTACATTAACAGAACACACACTCAAGACATTAAAACACAACACATTTGACACACATGAAAGTAGGATTATTAAGGAATTAAAAGACAAACCAGTTTTCTACACAAAAGTCGACAAGGGCAATTCAATTGTCATTTTAGATAAAATTAGTTACGATAACCTAATGATTGAAAAACTTAACAATGGTCCCTTCAGGAAACAAAGAAAAGATCCTTTAGCAGATATTGTGAAAAAAGTAGATAAAACCATCAAAGATTGTAAACCTATATTTGAAAATTTGCCCCGACTTAAAGTTTCTAACCCAACTTTACTTAGAATTAAAGGACTACCCAAAATTCACAAAACAGGAAACGAAATCAGAGAAATAATGTCTGCCGAAGGATCTCCAACTCATAAAATGGCAAAATGGTTAGTCAAAGAATTTCAAACACTTTACATAGACACGAAAACAGACACTAGACAAGTACAAAATACAAAACAGTTTGTTGAAAAATTGCAAAATTCAGGTGATATTGGAGAAGACGAGATAATGGTTTCTTTTGATGTGGCTGCACTGTTCCCCAGTGTCCCAGTGAAAGAAGCTATTACCTTGTTAGAAGATTGGTTACTAAGACAAAAACAGACGCAACATGGAAGTCGAAAGTACGTACATATTTAAAATTGACAAGACTTTGCATAGAAGAAAATTATTTCACATTTAGAGGAGAATTTTACAAACAGACAAAAGGAGCACCTATGGGTAACCCCCTGTCCCCTTTCTTGTGTGAGCTGTTCATGGCGAACCTCGAGAAGGATTTGAAGGAAAAAGAGGCTATTCCCGAAAGATGGTGGAGATATGTAGATGATATCTTCAGCATCGTCAAGAAAGACGCACTCCCATCAATCCTAGAAGCCATCAATAGTGCACACAGGGATATCCGGTTCACTTGTGAACAGGAGAAAGATGGGAGACCTTTTTTGGCTGTTCTGATAGTTAGAGAATCAAATCAAATGAATATCGAAATCTACAGAAAACCCACACATACACAAAGAGTTATACCCAACACTTCAAACCATTCACACCAACACAAAGCAGCCGCATTCCAACATATGATACATAGACTCGAGACTTTTCCACTTAGCGCCACAGGGAAACAAAAGGAATTAAATTACATTTTTGATACAGCTAGACTAAACGGATACTCAAGTAGAACTATTCAGACCATCATTGACAAACATAGAAAAACTTTGTACAGACAATCATTAACCACATTATCACCAATAACAAATGAATTGCGACGCGTATCCGTAAATTTTGATCATAACTCAACCAGACCATTACGTTCTAAACTTAAAAGAAGTCACAAAAGCAACCAAAGACACAGAAAAAGGTTTACATTATCATTTTAAATCAAAAGTAGCAGAACATATATTTATCGAAGATCACCATTTAACTAAAGACAACATATCAATTCTCAGACACATCCAAAATCCTTGGAAACTTGACGTAGCAGAAAGCTTAGAAATTTACAAACAAAAACAATTGAACTTACTAAACAAAGATCAAGGAAACGGATTCACCTGGCTCTTCAAATTACTACCCACAAGACGACGACGAACCGATCCAAGTGACATGCCCTAATGGTACCCACATAATTCATACCTTTTGTACCTGTACTCCATATTTATATAAGTTCCATATAAGTTAGAAATCAATTTTTTTGTTAAATATCTTGGCTGTGCATATGCACAGCATATGTTTCGAAATGGACAAATTGATATGAAATTTGCGAAAAAGAATCCACGTGTCTTGGAGGGACTCGAACCCTCAACCTCCTACTCTCTAGATAGGCGTGATAACCCATACACAACAAGACCACTTAAAGGTCACGCTTGCGGAAAAGCCATCAGAATCTGAGTACACGCGACCGCTTACGTAAAGGCAATCAAACTCATCAAATGCTCTAGCCAAGCAAGCCTTTGGCATAGCCGAGTGCGATTGAATTCGCATTCTATACCGTCCCACCCAGCCCGTTACGGAGGGGCATGGAGTGCGATCCTCTCGTTTAATAAACAATGTGCACTCGCTTGACTATGGATATACAATAGTAAAGCACATGTGGAGATTGGACAAATCAAGCATCTGAAAGATATTCAATTTGCAAAAAAAGAGAGCTAACCGCGGTGAAGGTGGGTACTCGGATTCTGATGGCTTTTCCGCAAACGTGACCTTTAAGTGGTCTTGTTGTGTAGGGGTTATCACGCCTATCTAGAGAGTAGGAGGTTGAGGGTTCGAGTCCCTCCAAGACACGTGGATTCTTTTTCGCAAATTTCATATCAATTTGTCCATTTCGAAACATATGCTGTGCATATGCACAGCCAAGATATTTAACAAAAAAAATGGGTTTCGTACGGCCGAGTTGCCAAATAATATGCAATTAATTGTAGAAATCAATGTTTTTCTTCAGTCGATAACAAAACACTGAAGAAGTTTTCAAGTAGAAAACGAAATACGTATCTGATGATACATTAGTGATTAGTTACAACACATTTAATTATAAGGTTACAAATTTTAAACTTCCATTTACTTCCACTATAGTAAATGGAAGTTTAAAATTTTTAACCTTATAATTAGATGTGTTGTAACTATGTAAATTTTTATCCGATTTTGACAATTCAGGAATGCCTGAACTATAAATTTATTTATGTTATTTATTACTAGATAATCTGATTGCCGGGGAGTTATGGATTTTTTCCCAAATTCGAGCCTGGCCGTTTTAATACTTGTATCATATTTATTATATGCTGCAAATATTAATGCAGACAAGAAAATGCTCGGAAATACAACCGACGTTTCCAGGATGCTTTTCAATACTGGCTGTGCATGTGATAAGACAAGATTTTGACAATTCAGGAATGCCTGATCTAGCAATTTAATGTAGTTTCACCATATGTTCCTGGAACCGACCATGGCCATCGGATACCGGATATATTTCGGGTTTTTCAAAGGTAGGTTCAGGACCGTAAATTTGTGGTGGCTTGTGGTTAAAACCAGAATAATATTAGTAACCCCAAATATAGTAGGGCTTTTTCTGATTAGAACCATATGTTGAAATTCGAAATCGGACTAGAATCAATATGGCCATTTGTTTAGAATCGGCTCCGATCGGGCGTTTTAAAAGGGACCAGGCCACAAATTCCGTTGAATCAAGCTTCAAGTCTTCTGACACGTCAATAATGAAAAACCAACCAAAAAGACGGATTCTGAAGTCGCTGGGGTACCTCCGGGGAACCCGTAGAGGGGACATTTCAGTTTTGGCAACAAAGCTAGTCATTCGACGGATCTTTTTTATGGTTTCCTATCAAGAATCGAGGTATGAATATAAAATGGACCATTGACGGCTTTGACCGCTTCCGGGACCTACGGATTGTCCCCGGAGAACCCGTAAAAGGGAACATTCCAGTTTTAGCGCCAAAACTGGTCATTCGACGGTTCTTTTTTCATGGTTTCCTATCAAGAAGCGAGGTATGAATATAAAGTGGAAGATTGACGCCTCTGACCGCTTCCGGGACCTACGGACTGTCCCCGGGGGAACCCGTAGAGGGGACATTCAAGTTTGGCTCCAAAGCTAGTCATTCGACGGTTCTTTTTCATGGTTTCCAATCAAGAAGCGAGGTATGAATATAAAATGGACCATTGACGACTTTGATCGCTTCCGGGACCTACGGACTGTCCCCGGGAAACTTGTAGAAGGGGACAATTCAGTTTTGGCACCAAAGCTAGTCATTCGACGGTACGTTTTTTCATGGTTTTCTATCAGGAAACGAGGTATGAAAATAAAATGGACCATTGCCGACTCTGACCGCTTCCGGGACATTTATTTATTTTTTTAATTTTTTTTACCTTTATTAAAGGAAGCGAGGAATGAATATAAAATGGACCATTGACGACTTTGTCCGCTTCCAGGACCTACGGATTGTTTGGAGGGAACCTGTAAACGGAGACATTTCAGTTTTAGCACCGAAGCTAGTTATACGACGGCTCGTTCTTCATAGTTTTCGAATAGGAAGCGAGGTATGAATATAAAATGGATCATTGACTACTTTAACTGCTTTAACTGGAACCTACAAATTGCCCCAGGGATGAAGAATGTGTGTATTGTAGAAGGATACATTTTTGTTTTTGCGCCAAAGCTAGTCACTAGACTTTTTGTTTTAATGGTTCTCTATCAGGAAGCGAGGTATGAATAAACTGCTTTCGGGACCAACTGATTGCTCCAGGGGAACCTGTGGAAGGGACATTCAAGTTTTAGCGTCAGAAGACAATAGAAGTATGACTGGTATGACTGCTAAAACTGAAATATCCTCTTATACAGGTTCCCCTGGGTCAATCCATAAGTCACCGAAGCGGTAAGAGTCGTCAATGGTCCATTTTTTATTCACACCTCGCTTACTGATCAAAAACCATGAAGAAACTCAACTTAATTCACCGAGTAGTGATACTGCCTTTCTCACATTTAGCCAAGACACCCAACCTTATATGGTGCTAATATAATTCGATGTAACATTTCCTTTATAACTTTGAAACGCAATGGTCGATCGTTATCAAATAAAATTTTGATGAACAAGCCTTCGCCACCTGTTGAATGAAACTTGTTGCGAGAAAATCAGTTAAGGATAACTATATGAAAAGTTGTCTAATGTGTTTCTTAGCTTTCGTGCACACACATACACACATGGACAGACAGACAATTGCTCAGCTCGTCGAGCTGGGTCGATTGGTATAAAACACTATGGGTCTCCGAGGCTTCTTTAAAAAGTTCGTTTTCGGAGTGAAATGATAGCTTTTCAATACAACTTTGTTGTACGAGACTATTTTTGGCGTCAAAACTAAAATGTCTTTATCTGGAGCAGTCCATAGGTTCCGGAAGTTGTCAGAATCGATAATAATCCATTTTATGTTTATTCTTCGTTTCATGGTCGCAAAGAATGAAAAAAGAGTCGTCGAATGACTTTTTTTGCGCTAAAACTGAAATGTCCACTTCTACAGACTGTCCTGGAGCAATCCGTAGGTCCCGCAAGCGGTCAGAATCGTCAATAGTCCATCTTATATTTATCCCTCGCTTCCTGATCGAAAACCATGAAAAACAAATTCGAATGATTAGTTTTGGCGGTTTTCTGGAATTTCCCCTTCTATAGATTCCCCTGGGGCAGTTGGTAGGTCCCATAAGTGGGCAGAGTCTTCAATGGTCCTTTTTATATTCATACTGCGCTTCCTGACAGAAAACCATGAAAAAGATGTTCTCCAGTAACTTGTTTTGGCGCTTAAACTGAAATGTCTTCTTCATCAGAATTCCTTGGAGCAATGCAAAGGTTCCGGAAGTGATCAGAATCGCTAATATTCATTTAATATTCATTCCTCGCTTTTTGACGGAAAACCTTGAGAATAAAACCATCGAATGACTTATTCTAGCGCAGAATGTGAAATGTTCCCTTCTACAGGTTCCCCGGGAACATTCCGTAGGTCCCGAAAGCGGACAAAGTCGTAAATAATACATTCTATAATCATACCCCGCTTCCTGATAGAAAACTTCGAAAAAAGATCCGTTGTACGACTAGTTTTGACGTTCTATCCGAAAACACCCCTTTTACAGATTCCCCTGGGGGTAAACCATAGCTCCCGTAAGTAGTCAGAGTCTTCAATGGTCAATTTTATATTCATACCTCGCTTCCCGATCGAAAATCATTAGGAACGAATCGTCGAAAGACTAGCTTTAGTGCTCAAACTGAAATGTCCCCTTCTACAAGTTCCCCGGGGACCAATCCGTAGGTTCCGGAAGTTGTCAAAGCCGTCAATAGTCCATTTTATATTCATACTTCACTTCTCGAATTTTGTATCGGAGAGACGTTTGCGTTTGAAAATTAGGATTAAATTTCAAATGCCATTTTCTCAATTGTCTTTTTTTTTTATTTGGAACAAGCATGCATAGAACGGCCCAAGAACACGCGCAGTAGCTGGATGTGGCACTTCCAACCACTGCACTAGGCACAGTGCCCCCGGATCAGAGAAACGACAGGTATGACGGTGAATGTGAGCAGTTAGTTGAAGAGAATAATGCAGCATGGGCGAGACTACTGCAGCACCGCACGAGGGCGAACGAGGCACGATATAAACGGGCGCGGAACAGACAAAACTCGATTTTCCGGAGGAAAAAGCGCCAGCAGGAAGATCAAGACCGTGAAGAGACGGAGCAACTGTACCGCGCTAATAACACACGAAAGTTCTATGAGAAGTTAAACCGTTCAAGTAAGGGCCACGTGCCACAGCCTGATATGTGTAAGGACATAAACGGGAACCTTCTTACAAACGAGCGTTAGGTGATCCAAAGGTGGCGGCAGCACTACGAAGAACACCTGAATGGCGATGTGGCAGACGAAGATGGCGGTATGGTGATGGACCTGGGAGAACGCGCGCAGAACATAATTTCACCGGCTCCGGATCTCCAGGAAATCCAGGAGGAGATTGGCCGGCTGAAGAACAACAAAGCCCTTGGGGTTCACCAACTACCAGGAGAGCTATTTAAACACGGTGGTGAGGCACTGGCTAGAGCGCTGCACTGGGTCATTACCAAGATTTGGGAGGAGGAAGGAGGAAGTTTTGCCGCAGGAGTGGATGGAAGGTGACGTGTGTCCCATCTACAAAAAGGGCGATAAGCTGGATTGTAGCAACTACCGCGCAATCACATTGCTGAACGCCGCCTACAAGGTACTCTCCCAAATTTTATGCCGTCGACTAGCACCAATTGCAATGGAGTTCGTGGGGCAGTAACAGGCGGGTTTTATAGGCGAACGTTCCACTACGGACCAGGTGTTTGCCATTCGCCAAGTACTGCAGAAATTCCGCGAATACAACGTGCCCACACAGCATCTATTCATCTACTTCAAAGCCGCATATGATACAATCGTTCGGGATCAGCTATGGCAGCTAATGCACGAACACGGATTTCCAGATAAACTGACACGGTTGATCAAAGCGACGATGGATCGGGTGATGTGCGTAGTTCGAGTTTCAGGGGCATTCTCGAGTCCCTTCGAAACCCGCAGAGGGCTACGGCGAGGTGATGGTCTTTCGTGTCTGCTATTCAACATCGCTTTGGAAGGGGTAATACGAAGAGCAGGGATTAACACGAGCTATTTGGCTTCGCCGATGACATAGATATTATGGCACGTAACTTTGAGAAGATGGAGGAAGCCTACATCAGACTGAAGAGGGAAGCCAAGCGGATCGGCCTAGTCATTAACACGTCGAAGACAAAGTACATCATAGGAAGAGGTTCAAGAGAAGACAATGTGAGCCACCCACCGCGAGTTTGCATCGGTGGTGACGTAATCGAGGTGGTAGAAGAATTTGTGTACTTGGGCTCACTGGTGACTGCCGAAAATGATACCAGCAGAGAAATTCGGAGACGCATAGTGGCTGGAAATCGTACGTACTTTGGAATCCGCAAGACGCTCCGATCGAATAGAGTTCACCGCCGTACCAAACTAACAATCTACAAAACGCTCATTAGACCTGCACGATGCTCGTAGAGGACCAACGCGCACTTGGAGTTTTCGAAAGGACAGTGGTGCGTACCATCCATGGTGGAGTGCCGATGGCGGACGGTACGTGGAGGAGGCGAATGAATCACGATTTGCATGAGTTGTAACCCGGTGAAAATGGTTCTCAACAACGATCCGACGGGCACAAGAAGGCGAGGTGCGTAGCGGGCAAGGTGGATCGATCAGGTGGAAGATGACTTGCGGACCCTCCGTAGACTGCGTGGTTGGCGACGTGTAGCCATGGACCGAGCCAAATGGAGAAGACTCTTATATACCGCACAGGCCACTTCGGCCTTAGTCTGAATAAATAATAATAATGAAGAATTCGTGTACTTGAGCTCACTAATGACCTCCAATAACGATACCAAAGAAATTGGGAGACGCATCATGGAAATCGTACGTATTTTGGACTCCGCACAACACTCCAATCGAATAGAGTTCGCCGCCGTACCAAACTAACTATCTACAAAACGCTTATAAGACCGGTAGTTCTCTACGGACACGAGACCTGGACGATGTGTACTGGGAGTTTTCGAACGGAAAGTGCTGCGTACCATTTATGGTGGGGTGCAGTTGGCGGACGGTACGTGGATGAGGCGAATGAACCTCACACCTTCACACCTCGAAAATCGGAAGACTACGATGGGCCGGGCACGTAGCCAGAATGTCGGACAGTAATCCGGTGTGTAACGTTCTACGTTTATTTCGATTGAAATTTAAATAATTTGATTTGAACCGATAGAACAAAAATAAATTTTGAATTTTGTTTTAATTTATGATCGTGTGTCGTGTTTCGTTTGCGTTCGTAAAATCTGTTCGTTCCTGTATCAATTTCAAGTTTACAGTATTTGTTATAAAAGCTCAACACATTATAGCACGCATGTGAGCTGCAAATAGGCGGCAAACAGGCGCCATGCTAATCGGTTGGCGCAATTTTATTTGAATATGCTTTAGAATCAAATTGAATGATAGCTCAGATTTGAATAGTTGAATAGTAAAATGAGTTCATAAGATTCGAAATTTTTTGGCGCAAGTACGACTCAGACTCGCTCATTTCGTCTACGAATCGGCTTAAGAGCAGAAGTGCGTAAATAAAATACTTACGTTCAATTCTTTAAAGTTTAAGATTTTGCTTGAGTAATTTAAGTTTAATTTGAAGGTAAAATTAGTGAGTGAGTTTAAAAAAAATAAGTGGTGACAATATTCCGTGTTTTTCTACCTAGTTTAGTGGACCAAGGTTCAATCGATTGCGTTTTCTGCTCAGACAATTATATCAATAATACGAAAAAAGGTAATTAATTCAAATTATGTACTGTACCGGTTTTGGCCATGTTCCTAATTTGGCCAATTTTGCGAATAACTCCAAAAATAAAGCAATTTGGGAGGGTTTTATTAGTTCCAACAAGAGATATATCCCTCACGATTCAACGCTGCTTTTAACTGATCGATTATTTGGGAAAATATGTATTTTTCAGGGTTGGCCAAAATAGGCACTAAGTTGGCCAAAACCGGTGCACTTCCCCTATTCCTTAAATTTAATGTGATTTCGTGTTGGACACGCAGCGCCCTGCGCTTTTTTTTCGTACGGCTGGTTTTTCTGTCGCTAATCGGCGGCATTCATCGTCTCATCGAGATTCCGTTCGTGGTATTCTACCACGACTTCGTCCGTCGACCGTCCAAGGACCGTCAACCCGTGTGCCAGCGAAGGCCCGCCTCAAGTAGGTAGCCAAACGGAGGTGAGTGAGGTCGCTAAGTCAATCGTAGCGAATATTCCACGTCGGTCGTTAATTGCCGACGGAAAGGTCCATTCCGTTACATTTTCGGACCAGTGATATCGAGAGTGTAGGTTCGTTAGTGTTTAGCGTGTCGTCAATTGCACGCCACGAACCTCGATCCTAACCAAAGGATAGAGGACGCACCACTCCCCGCTCGGTGAACCGGATAGGTACGCGAAGCCGGGTCGCTTGGGTACGTGTGCCTCTATTTGGCGGAGCCGATCGTCCCGGGGAAATTCAGGCCAAGTGCCACAACACTCTCTCCGCTCGAAATCGGAAGCTTCCGTTCCAGCCGCCACTCACTCCGCACCTTTAGATCGGCCATATCGCACACGGGTCATCTCCATCGCTGCGCGCCAAATCGCAGTACGGACCCGGCGGTGACCGCCATATCGAAGTTATCGTCGCCATCGTCGAGACAACGAAAGCCTCATCGTTCCCGCCAGCATCGAGTCAACAAAAATCCTGCGCAGGTACGTGAAGAGCTTTTTATTACATGGCCATGTTTGCTCTTTTCCATTCCGTACGTTCTACTCGTGTTCAATACGAATGAATAATCTAAAATATATTAAGTTTGGTTTGATTCCAGTACGTTTAATGCCTGAACTATAATAAACACTCTCACTAAATTAAATTACGTTTCGTTATTGCACGAACGAGTGAACACTCCTACGTTCCCTTTCGTTTCGTTAAGAGAGAGTCAGAAACAGTGCATGCGTTACGAAATTGATTCCGCGAACCGTTCGAGAAGTTTCCCTGAGCAAAAAGGTCTCCAAAAATCGGGCAAATCGAACACAACCGTTGGTCTCTCTTTAAGAGTGGCGCTATAGCCACCGTTTAGCAAATCCTCGAGAACATTCCCCGAACGGTTACAGGTGAAAATGGTACTCTACAACGATCTGACGGGAACAAGAAAGCGGGGTGCACAGCGAGCAAGGTGGATTGATCACGTGGAGTACGATTTGTGGACCCTCCACAGACTGCATGGTTGGCGACGTGCAGCCGTGGACCGAGCTGGATGAAGAATAGTTTTATGTATTGCACAGGCCACTCCGGCCTTAGTCTGGTAATAATTTAATAAAAACAGTTCTAGTTGCATTCTAGTAATCTATAACAATTCAATACGACGAAATAATTGATAACACAATTGAAAAAATTAATTGCAATTACTCATATCGAAACTGTGTAATCAGGTGTCCGAAGTTTGAATCGTCGTGTCTGAAATATAAATCCAATGGCAGCTACTGTTCAAATTTTGAATTGAACAGATGCCAAACATTTTTATAAACTGCAAACATGTTAAACCCTTAATTTAAAGGTGAGCGCTAAACTTTTTGTTTGCAATATCGATTTAAAAGCGGAGTGACTTAAAATGTGTACCAACAAACCGATTTAAAAAAGTGCTTAAGCGTTCGAGGTTTGAATTTGCGCGGTGCAAATTTGTTGTACGAGAAACTCAAAAGGATAGACAAAAATCAGTACAAATACTTGCTCTATTTAACGGGGGTAGCATAATTTTCCAATTAGCAGATTATTTTAAACAGTATCACCTGTTGTTCATTAAAAGCCGTCTTTTCAGAAATGACGTTCTCCATCCAAAGGCATCTTCGTCGGAATGCTTTAGTTGCCCTTAATTAGCGGCACTGCATTCAAGGTGCTCCCAACATAGCCCGATGCTATAAATCCGAATTTGTTTCGCATTGTTTCGAACTGTGGAAGTATCATACTGTTTCACATCTCCCTAATTGGCCATTTCCTATTTTCCATGAAGGGTTGTAGGTATCTAGAAAGAGCATCTGAACGATTGTTAGTCGCTTGCTATAAAATGGCTTTAGGAGTTAGCAGAACTGTTTGAATACTTGCTCAACAAAGGTGGAACGTAATTACCGGGCAGTTTACTCAGAGAGAAAACTCTTAATGAAAGAACAACTCCCCGGGAACTGAATTGAAAGCTATTGACATTCTCAATGGTGGCGGGGCAGGTTTTGAGTGGGTAATTAGCAATAATAGGTTTCACTCGGGATCGCGCCTGCAGCGCTGGGCTTTTTTTTACGTCGATGCTTGATAAGAAGCATTTCTTTTCTCGTCTAGAAGTCGAGTTTGTATTGATTGTACTACATTCCTACATCGAAGGTTTAACGATGAGCTTCTATAGAATTGTTTAGGAAAAGTTTAGATTTATTTCTCTGTAGTTGAATTTCGTAGTAAATTAACTGTGCCCCAAACTTTTCTGCGGTCATCCATTCTGAGCATAATTGCTATAAATTTCAAATTATGCCAACCATTAGCTCTGCCAAAACAATAAAAATCGAACTTTCTCTATTAAAATTATTCACAACCCGTGCGATTCATTGGATAGAAATCCATTTTAACCGGAAAATTCCCCGTCATTACCCGCTGACCTTTTAAAGGAAAAGTTTTACCATAATACATATTTTCTTACTTTGTCACAACAGGCACTCTCTGGCAGTGACTGGCACTCTGCTTGAAATACAACCACTCTAGCTGCAACAGTTCAAAGTTGTTCCCGTGACTGGTTGCCTTTCCGCTTTTATTATTGCTGCTGTCGTTAAATGTTGGCCATTCAATCTTCCAGCATTTGTAGTGGGTCCATTCCAGGTCGAATTAGCAATTCTTACTTACTTTAGACAAGGAATGTTATTGGCTCAAAACGTTCATACGTGATAATAGTGAGCCATAAAAGTATCCGAAAGCAGCAGCGATTTTGTTTTCACTAATCTACAACACCACTAATCAAACGTCGAATCAAGTACGAGACACGGAAGAAGGTTTTACCTTAAAGATTGAAATACACCTGTCGTAGACTTAAATGGAAGAGTACTACCTCGTTATACAACGGAGGAATTCCTCTTGAAAGTATTATGCTCTGGGTGAATGGAAGGTTTAAGATAAGAACTCTCCCTAAAAAACAAAAATAAATCCTTTACAGAGTAGGAGTAGGAGTAGGATGCCAATGAAGAAATCCACAAAAAACAATAAAGAGCAAACAAAAATATGAAAATTGTCTAGAAAAAATATAAAGAAGCAATTAAACTAAGCATTTTTCCATTGATGCCCCCTTCAATAAAAGCATCGATTATTCATGAAAATTTGTTTCAATTCTATTGATTTTTACTTATGGAAAATTTCTTACTTTCTATTGCTCTTAATTGATTTTTAGTGGAAAGTTTTGATTTTTTTCGTAGGAAAAAATGTGTTGTGGAAAATGTTTTTATGTTCATTGCTAAATTATTGATTTATTTATGAAATTTTGCCCTTTTCATTGATTTTTTTATATCTTTATGGTAATTCTTTATAATTGCAATTTTTACTTTTGAAAGTGGTAAAATATTTTCGTTTCTTGCAATTGTTTTTATTTTAATGAATATTTTGCATTATTGGGGGAATTTCATATTTATTTATCTCGCCTACCTTGATTATTGAAATTATTATTGACAAGTTCTCAATTTTTTTATGGAAAATTCTAATTCTTTATGGAAATTTAGTATTGCTGTCAAATGGAAGAGTTTGGAAGTAAAAAAGTTAATATGGCATCCAATGTTTCTAAATCTTCTTTCTTCGGAGTCGCATTAAAAGGCATAGCAAAATGAACATCTGCCCACAGACGCCAAAAGCACAAATAACTAAAATATGAAAAATCTTATCGATCCGACCTGGAATGACCCAGAAAGCAATGCTGTGCCAGTCAGCACTAGGGTGGCCTACGGCCTAATCGGTAGTTGGTAGTTTTTGGTTACGAAAACTCGATTTGACAACATTCAGATGATGGCGTAGGCGACTCTGTCTTTCTGTCTGGTCTAAAAAGCATATCTGATGGTGAAAATTCTCGACTGTGAGTGAGAGCGTAATATTTTGCTCGGCTTGGATTATTAGGGAACATTTTTTTCCTTCTGATTCTACTAGTACCGACATACCGATTTAAATGGAAATTCTCAGCACCGATCACCCTGGTCGTCAAAAAGCTTAACCCTTCTCCTCGGTGGGTTTCAGCCTCTGCGAATGGGCGTCCAACAAAATAAGACTTAATTACGACCGTCGAAGTCGGTTGGTATCCGAATATTTCTCTCGTCAGCAATGGGCGCGGCTGGTCAGGCAGCCCTCGTGAAAAGGGTACTAATTAAAGGAAAACAAAACTACAAGCTGCAGAGAACATATTTTTGGCGTAAGCGAGCCATGCCGCCAAGCTGCTGTTGCCAAAAAAAAACTTGCAAGCTATGACTCGAGCTCCGAAGTTTCGTATCCGTAATTAACCCAATTTATGCGAATTCGTTACTCGAGGGCCTTACGAGTTGAATATTTAATAATAAAACACTCCCGGTGTTTTATTGGGCTAACAGCTCTTCGCAAAAAGCTTGATTCACCTTCTAC
The DNA here is from genome assembly GCF_024139115.2 of Armigeres subalbatus. Taxonomy (NCBI): domain Eukaryota; kingdom Metazoa; phylum Arthropoda; class Insecta; order Diptera; family Culicidae; genus Armigeres; species Armigeres subalbatus. The sequence goes on along the minus strand of NC_085140.1, from coordinate 361,129,346 downwards.
CTTAACATCGGAAAAGTGCAAATATGCGTGGAAAATTTCCGAAGACTGCTCAGCCAAGTGAGAAAATTTATGTCACTCGCGTTGTCGGTTCAATCAGCAGTTTCATAATGGCGGAAAGTTTGACGTCAACGAAATTCTTATCATTTCTGTACAATCAATTACCATGCGGAAGTAAGCGCTGCGTGTGCTTTTTGCGAAGCATTTTGGCAGCAATCTGGATTTATGGACGCCATTACCTGACGACAATGGCAGAAGTAATGAAACATTTCCTCAGTTTCCGCACCTTCGCTAATGTTTTCAATTTTCGGTGGAACGATTGGCTCGTGCTTTGTTGAGGAGAGGTTTTGATTTGTTGAACTGTGCAGTGTTGATAAACCGTCTTCTGGGTGGTGAATCAATGCCTGTACTGGGCAAGCTAATAGCGTTCATTAATTTAAAAGTAAGATTATTTATGTATTTCGATAAATGTGCAGCTTTAATAGTGTCAATGTATAGTTTTACAAGGAAACTTGATAGGCATTTTTAAGCAGCCAATACTTCAATAAAGAACAGTATGAATAATTGTTAGCATAGGTAAAATTTAGACAAGTTCTAAGTTTTCTTTATCTCATGCAACGTAAAAGCTATTCCATGAACAGAAAAGTTTACCATTCTCTCCAACCCAAACAGAAAAAAAAAACATTTTATTCCAAATACAATTTTTTTTCTAAAATGTTGAAAAAAAGGAAAGGTTTTAAATAAAGAGGATCGGAAACTATCAACGCTGGCCACTAGACGTAACACAAAACTGATGTCGGGATCAAAGGCTTTGGAAAAATTTCCTTGTTCTATCAAACAGCAGTTCCCATATCTTTGCTTTGTTCTTGGTCGCCGATCAACGTATTGAACATCTAAATGCACCGTGCCTGCGGTTTGACATTCAACTCGAGCATAAGAGATACAACATCCTTGTTTGCCTTGGACCACTGTGAGGATTTTTCGATCAACTCAACTCCGATCAACGCTCAAGAATACCAAGAATACCTCTTGAAAGGAGGCTTCCAAGCCTCTTGAAAGGAGGCTTCCGAGCCTCTTGAAAGGAGGCTTCCGAGCCTCTTGAAAGGAGGCTTCCGAGCCTCTTGAAAGGAGGCTTCCGAGCCTCTTGAAAGGAGGCTTTCGAGCCTCTTGAAAGGAGGCTTCATGGCCCCTTGAAGGAGGCTTCCGAACCTCATGAAAAAAGGCTTCGAGCCTCTTGAAAGGAGGCTTCCGAGCCTTTTGAAAGGGGGCTTCCAAGTCTCTTGAAAGGAGGCTTCCAGGCCTCTTGAAAGGAGGCTTCTGAGCCTCTTGAAAGGAGGCTTCTGAGGCCTCTTGAAAGGAGGCTTGAGCCTCTTGAAAGGAGGCTTCTGAGCCTCTTGAAAGGAGGCTTCTGAGCCTCTTGAAAGGAGGCTCTGAGCCTCTTGAAAGGAGGCTTCCGAGCCTCTTGAAAGGAGGCTTCCGAGCCTCTTGAAAGGAGGCTTCCAGGCCTCTTGAAAGGAGGCTTCCAGGCCTCTTGAAAGGAGGCTTCTGAGCCTCTTGAAAGGAGGCCTGAGCCTCTTGAAAGGAGGCTTGAGCCTCTTGAAAGGAGGCTGAGCCTCTTGAAAGGAGGCTTCCGAGCCTCTTGAAAGGAGGCTTCTGAGCCTCTTGAAAGGAGGCTTCCGAGCCTCTTGAAAGGAGGCCTGAGCCTCTTGAAAGGAGGCTTCCAGGCCTCTTGAAAGGAGGCTTCTGAGCCTCTTGAAAGGAGGCTTCTGAGCCTCTTGAAGGAGGCTTGAGCCTCTTGAGAGCAGGCTTCCGAGCCTCTTGAAAACAGGTTTCCGAGCCTCTTGAAAGGAGGTTTCTGAGCCTTTTGAAAGGAGGCTTCCGAGCCTCTTGAAAGGAGGCTTGTGAGCCTCTTGGAGGAGGCTTCCGAGCCTCTTGAAAGGAGGCTTCCGAGCCTCTTACAAGGAGGCTTCCGAGCCTCTTGGAAGGAGGTTTCTGAGCCTCTTGAAAGGAGGTTTCTGAGCCTTTTGAAAGGAGGCTTCCGAGCCTCTTGAAAGGAGGCTTGCGAGCCTCTTGGAGGAGGCTTCCGAGCCTCTTGAAAGGAGGCTTCCGAGCCTCTTACAAGGAGGCTTCCATGCCTCTTGAAAGGATGCTTCCGAGCCTCTTGAAAGGATGCTTCCGAGCTTCTTGAAAGGAGGCTTCCGAGCCTCTTGAAAGGAGGCTTCCGAGCCTCTTGAAAGGAGGCTTCCGAGCCTCTTGAAAGGAGGCTTCCGAGCCTCTTGAAAGGAGCTTCTAAGCCTCTTGAAAGGAGGCTTCTGAGCCTCTTGAAAGGAGGCTTCCAAGCCTCTTGAAAGGAGGCTTCCAAGCCTCTTGAAAGGAGGCTTCCAAGCCTCTTGAAAGGAGGCTGAGCCTCTTGAAAGGAGGCTCTGAGCCTCTTGAAAGGAGGCTTCTGAGCCTCTTGAAAGGAGGCTTCTGAGCCTCTTGAAAGGAGGCTTCCAGGCCTCTTGAAAGGAGGCTTCTGAGCCTCTTGAAAGGAGGCTTCTGAGCCTCTTGAAAGGAGGCTTCCTGAGCCTCTTGAAAGGAGGCTCTGAGCCTCTTGAAAGGAGGCCTGAGCCTCTTGAAAGGAGGCTTCCGAGCCTCTTGAAAGGAGGCTTCCGAGACTCTTGAAAGGAGGCTTCCTGAGCCTCTTGAAAGGAGGCTTCCTAAGCCTCTTGAAAGGAGGCTTCCTAAGCCTCTTGAAAGGAGGCTTCCTAAGCCTCTTGAAAGGAGGCTTCCGAGCCTCTTGAAAGGAGGCTTCCGAGCCTCTTGAAAGGAGGCTTCCGAGCCTCTTGAAAGGAGGCTTCCGAGCCTCTTGAAAGGAGGCTTCCGGGCCTCTTGAAAGGAGGCTTCCGAGCCTCTTGAAAGGAGGCTTCCGGGCCTCTTGAAAGGAGGCTTCCGGGCCTCTTGAAAGGAGGCTTCCGGGCCTCTTGAAAGGAGGCTTCCGGGCCTCTTGAAAGGAGGCTTCCGGGCCTCTTGAAAGGAGGCTTCCGGGCCTCTTGAAAGGAGGCTTCCGGGCCTCTTGAAAGGAGGCTTCCGGGCCTCTTGAAAGGAGGCTTCCGGGCCTCTTGAAAGGAGGCTTCCGGGCCTCTTGAAAGGAGGCTTCCGGGCCTCTTGAAAGGAGGCTTCCGGGCCTCTTGAAAGGAGGCTTCCGGGCCTCTTGAAAGGAGGCTCCCGAGCCTCTTGTAAGGCTAATATCCACCGAAATTAACCATTTTTGCATTCGTATATCAAGAGGCTCTCAAGGGGCCCTCCTTAGCCGTGCTGTAAGATGCGCGTCTTCAAAGCAAGACCATGCTGAGGGTGGCTAGGTTCGATTCCCGGTGCGGGTCAAAACAATTTTCAAATTGGAAATTGTCTCGACTTCCCTGGTCATAAAAGTATCGTGTTCGCCTCATGATAAACGAATGCAAAAATGGTACCTTGGCTTAGAAACCTCGCAGTTAAAAACTGTGGAAGTGCTTAATGTACACTATGCTGCGAGGCGGAAATGTCCCAGTGGGGGATGTAATGCCAATGAAGAAAATATCAAGAGGCTAACGCATCTTTTTCTTCTTCTTCTTCATTGGCATCACATCCCCCACTAAGAGATTGCCGCCTCGCAGTGTTCATTCAGCACTTTCACATTTATTAACTGCAAGGTTTCTAAGCCAAGCTACCATTTCTGCATTCCTATATCATGAGACGAATACGATGATACTTTTATGACCAGGGAGTCCGTGTCCCCTTTTGAATCAACTTAGAGTCCCAACGATTGAATTGTGCGCATCACAACTTAATACGAACCCCAAACAATGACACGTGATCAATGGAAACACAACCCTAACATGGAACCGTGCAGGACTGCTTTAAAAGGAGAATGTATGCCACAGACTTTCGGTAAAGCAGTTTTTGGCAGCACAGTTCAGAATGGTGAGGAATTCTAGGACAGAATACGCCATGGCAAGGACAATTGGGAACCAATACCGGATGAACTGATGGAGAGGGAAACGGTTGTGGTTGGTTGTCACGCTTTTGACGCGATTTCGATTTGAAAACCCGAAGCCCGACCATCTCTAGTGTGCACTCCATATTATTATTATTATTATTATTATTTTTATTATTGGGAAAGGGCCCGGGCCCGATACTTTCGGGCAGATCGAGAGAAACTGGAGGATCATCACCCAAGCCCGAGAAAGATTAGCCTATACGCCCGAAATTATAATGATTTTTTTTATCATTTTCATATAGGTTCGACGGTTTGGTGCAATACAGGCACAACTCGAAATTTAAAAATGTTAAGGAACGACGTTTTAAAATTTTCACTCAAAAAATTAAACTTTCATATTTTTGCATTATTTTTTACTCCCATGGATATTTTTGCATGTGTTGATACAAAAGGATTGGTTTTATGTGTTTTAGCAGAAACTTTTAAAAAATCGATAAATCCAAGGTTTATACTATTTTTTTAATAATCGTTAAATTTTAAAATATGCATAACTTTTAATATATGTATTGTGAATTTCGACCTGGGTCTTTGTCAGGTGAAACTTCATACTATTTTCATGCCATCAAAATGTCTAAAACGCAAAATTTTGATTTGTTCCAGTATTGTACGTAATCGTCGATATGTGCTCAAATAATAAAAATCGACAAGTGATTAAAATTCATCTATACTTCCAGTATATTTGGCATTCCCTACCAAATATTCAGCAAACCATTTAACTTCAATTGGAACTCTGACATTTATCATTTCACCACAACATAGAAAATACATAACTCCGAAAACTTCGTGCGCAAAAAGTGCAAACTATGTCCCATCTCGCCGCACAATCCAACGTTCGAACCGCTCTAAAATAGCTGAGGATTTTTGGTTTCCACCGAGGAGCGGCATGGTTGCAGCAACCGAACAGACCAACTTTAAAGCACTGGCTCTGCTGGCAGAGTTCCAGAGTGAATTAAATATAAATTTTTATTCCAATTTACTGGAAAATCGAAAACGGTGAAGACATAAATTAGAGAAAGTCACACTGACTCTGTCGACACCCGCTTCTTTCCGGGTCAAGATGCTCTGGGGACCCGACTTCGGGTCGGAGGCAGTGCAGTGGCAAGACAAACACAACAAACTCATAAAACATTCTTCTGACAGGTTGGGGATAGAGCAAAGTGCGCGGTGGGAAGGTTTTTGGGCTAAGCCAAAAAGCAGAAATTAAATAAAGCTTCTGATTTCTTTGGTGGGATTGAAAAAGAGCGTCGGCTATGCGATTAGTTTGCCCCGATAGTGAATTGTTTTAATTCCTTTCACATCTTGATTCGAATCCAATTAAGAGCGTACAGCTTCGTCTTTCCGCAAACAGTGGTTATTGGGGGTGTTCGACGAGGAAAGTTGAAGATAAGACAAACGATACAAGATGCGGTGGGTAAAATACTTTCTTGTCTATGTTCTGCGGAATGTGAAAATTATGGCAGATATCCTGATCTAAATGGTAAATGATGGTTAGAGATTGTGAAACGTCTCTGGGGAGGCGTGGAATAGATTAAACACCAAATTTTATCTCGGTAAAATAAAATAACGAACCTTGGCCGGCAAAGCATAGCATTACTGAAATCTCGTTGAAAATTTAAACATAATTGGCGAGAATTTTCACATTGATTGCAAAAACTCGGTAATAAAATCTGCCAAAGTGACTGGTAAACTTATTTTTTTACCGAATTTCGGTAGAGCTCATCTGTCAAAAATTCACTTCGGTAGTCGAAATGCACCATACGTATCTGAATAAACAATATAGAAAAATTGGAATCTTTTAATGTAAGCATACGTTAATACATCAGGTGGAAGATGACTTGCAGACCCTCCGTAGACTGCGTGGTTGGCGACGTGTAGCCATGGACCGAGCCGAATGGAGAAGACTCTTATGTACTGCACAGGCCACTTCGGCCTTAGTTTGAATAAATCTATATTTCGGGTACTTATTCGAAAGGACGTATGTGATTTTGTAAACAAAGATTCAAACGTCGATTTGTCCAATCTGATAGTATTCCCACGCAAACCATCACCACAGACAGGTACGGGAAGCCTTCGGCTACCTGCTGGTTGTGTTGGTTTGCGTGGAAGTGCCATCAGATTGGACAAATCGACGTTTGAATTTTTGTTTACAAAATCACATACGTACTTTTGAATAAGTACCCGAGATATACGTAAAAATGAATTTCTGTCTGTCTGACCCTTATAGACTCCGAAACTACTGAACCGATCGGCGTAAAAATTTGTTTGCAGAGGTTTCTGGGGCCGGTGAAGGTTCTTAAGATAGTTCGAGACTAGACCTGTGCGCCGGTCATATCATCGGCGGCGGCGTCACGGCGGCGCGCCGTTGACTTTTATCGGCGGCGGCGGCGGCGGCGTGAACCGGCGTGGATGAAAAAATAAATGGTTGAAAATCAATTTTACCGCGGATTTTTGGATTAACGCGGTTTGATTCACACGGTAGGAATCGCCCGTATAAAAACCGACTTCAGTGGATTAAAATTGCAATATTCTGCGTTTGCCGATCATCAAACAGCACATTCAAAATAGTCAATTGCCGGCGATACTAATCAATACCTGATTTCAAAATGTTATTTGAATTACCACTATTTTGTTACTCTTTGATTTTGATTAATCTAATTTTAACAATAAATCCTGCTTCACTTTTTCGTGCCCCTAAGTGTTAAGAATTAGATTTCGGTGTCATAGAACAAATTGGTAATAACTTTTTTCAAAAGTTATTTCCAATTTAGGATTTAGATACACTTCAGTCGTTTTGATCTCAAAATAACTAAGTTTCAGAATAAATCTAATATTTTCCTGAAATTTGTCTAAATATGCTAACAAAGTTCTTGGTGGAGTTTCTGAAAGAATTTCTGGAGGAAACTATGATTTTTTTTAATTCCTACAGGCATTTCACAGTAAATTTCATTAGGAATTCCTTCGTAAAATCCTATGACAATTTCTGCAGATTTTTTCTATTTTAGAAAGAATAATCCATTCAGGCTCTCTTTGGGAAATTCCTTTAGTAAAACATAAAATATTCCTTCAGGAATTCATTCGGAAATTTATTAAAATGAATTTCTTATGGAATTCCTAAGAGAATTTTCTAAAGGACTTTCCGAGAAAATTCCTGAAGTAGTGTTGGAAAGTGTAGTAGGAACCTTTTAAGAAAATTTTGAGCAAATCCCCACAGACATTTCGAAGGAATACCTAACAGTATTTCCAAAATGCATCAGCGGCTGCTTCCGCATCTTCCTCGATTGCACACCCCAGAGCCAACGTCCTGTTCCAGGTTCTCTGCAAGTTCTTTTGCTGGTCTCTCTTCCTGCATACGCACTACATGTCCAACCCACTGTAATCTGCCTTATTTTATCAACCTGCCTATGTCTGCATTTTTGTATACTTGGTTTAACTCGTGGTTCATTCATTCGTCTGTTCCATTTACCATTTTCCACCACGCTGCCAAGTATTGAGCACAGTATTTTCAACTCAAACACATTGAAAATTTGTTAATCTGCATCTTTTAACGTCCATGATTCATGGCCGTACAGGACGACTGGACGAATCAACGATGTGTACAGAGCTAGTTTTGTCAGTGTCTGTAGGTAGCTAGAATTTTTTGGAGGAATTTTCAAAGGATTATCCTGAGAAATTCTCTATTAAATTGCTTAAAGTAGTTTTGGAAGAATTCCTATGGGAATTTCAGGAACAATTATTGTCAAGGAACTTGCTAAGGAACTCCTAGAGGAATTACTAAAAAAAAATTCCGAAAGAATATCAAATTGATTTTCAAAGAAATTCCAAAGCAAAATTCCGAAGCTGACAGAAATTTCCGAAGTAATCCGTTAATAAATTTCTGAAGGAGTTTTTAGAGATTTGGAGTTTTGAAACAATTTCCTAAGGAACTCCTAAAACATTCTCTGTAGGTATTTCAAAAAGAAGGATTTTCAGAAGGTATATCCAAATTTCTGAACGAAGTCTTGACGGAATGTCCAAAAGAATTTTCGGAGATATCTAAGACTGTCAGAAGTTTCTCCAGGAGTTACTTTGAAAAAAACCTGCAGGGACTTCTACGGATATTCCTTCAGGAACTTGTTCAGGAATTCTTAAGGAAATTTCGTCCTAGAACTTTTCAAGGAATTCCAAAAGAGTTCTTAGAAGAATTTCTTGAGGAATTTTCGGGAAAACACCTTAACGATGTTCCCAAGGTTTTCTTGAACCAATTTCTGAAGGATTTTTTCCGAACTAATTCCTCAGAGAAATTTCCGAATATAGCTGAGAGAATTTTCGAAAGACTTTCTGGAATTCGTTTCCGGAGGGAATTCCTGGACGAATCTCCATAGGATTTTTTGGAGAATTACAAAAAAATCCTGGAGAAATCTAGGAATTACTTCAGAAATACCAGTAGGCATTTCCTCTGAAATTCTATTAGAAATTTCTTCATAAATTCCTTTGAGAATTCCTCCGGAAATTCCTTCAAATATTCCTTAAGAAATTCCTTTATGGCTTGTCCATAAACCACGTAGACTCTTGAGGCGGAGGGGGTTCGAAAAAGTCTACGTCAGTCTACTAAGGGGGGCGGGGGTATACAAAAAGTTTACGTAGACTTTTTTTTTGGAAAACATTTAATACAGCAGCTTTGTGCAAATTTCACTTGTTTGATTTTTTTTTCGATTTTTCCGTTTTTTTTTTGCTAGACTTCACCGAAATAATCTCTCGAATCTTATGGATTTCACTGAAGTCTGAACTACGGCTTAAAAATATTATGATTTTAACAGCAAATTGTTCTGTGATGAGCACGAAAATTCTCCAAAGTATTCTATAAAAAATTTCGAAAAAAATTCAAAATTTCCGCTTGGATTACATTGTAGATTCTACTAAAATATCTTTTGATTTTCAGCAGGAACTTCTTTAGAAACTACAAGTGATTCTTTAGAATTTCTACGGGGAATTATATCGCATTTCGACGAAAAATTTTTTAGAATTTACCAAGGAAGCATTTTGGAATATCCAAGAAGAAGTCTTTGGAATTTCCAGAACACATTCTTTGGAACTTGTAAGGGGAATTCTCCGAAATTTCCGTGAGAAATTCTTCAGAACTTCCACTGAAGATTTTCTGGGAAGTCCTCGGGAATTTTTTCTTAATTTCTGAAATTCTTGGAATTTTCGCGAGGAATTCTTTGGACTTTCTTCGAAATTTAATGGCAATTTCTTCGGCAGTTCTAATGAAAATTCTTTGGAATTATCTATGGAAAAATAAATTTTTGAAAACTTTCGCGAGAAATAATTTGAATTTACCACCAAAAACTCTTCGAGTTTTCACAAAAAAATTATTGTAATTCTTGTGAGAAAGTATTAGTAATTTTCATGAAAATTTATTCTATTTTTTCACGATAAATTCACCACAAATTCAACTGAAATCCTCCATAATTTCCAACGAAAATTATCTGGAAAACTCTTTGGAATGTCCATAGGATTTTTTTAAATTTCTTCAGGAAATCGCTCCTACTTTGCAAGAGAAATGTCAAAATATCGTAGGAAACCTTTAGCATGGTTTCAATGGGAAATAATTCAAAATTTTCACGGAAAATTACTCGACATTTTAAGGGGACAACTTTTGGAATTAAGAAAAAAAATCTTGAGATTTCAACGGAATGGAATTTTCAAGAAAAATATCACCGAGAGTTTTTTGGAGTATTACCTGGAAACTTTGAAGGTTATAAATCGAGAAATTCTACGGAATTTCTACGAGGAACTTTTTGGAATGTAGGCTTGACGTTCTCGGAATTTCAACTCGAAATTCGAGTTGTGGCGCGCCTATGCAAGTGCCGGTGGCGGTGGCGCACACCTCTAGGAGGAATCAAATCCACCAGAAATTAAATTAATTGGCTTCGAGATTTGGTTTCAGGAGCTATGGACAGAGGATTGAATTTGATTTCGTTGATATTGAGTTGGATTTTATTTAGTTTGATTTTGTTAGGTTTGAAATTTGAATTTTACTGTTTTTACTGTTTTACTGTTCACAATGGATTTGAAAATGGATTTGTATATTTGAATTGCTGAAAACGTGGTTGATTTCCAATTTTTTCCAATAACTTATGGCATTTTGTTAAATTTGAAAAAGTCTACGTTGTCGGGGTTCAGCCAAACCGCACCAAGCGGCTTTTCGACTGACTTGTAATATTTTGCTCGTACAAGGACAACGGAAATAGTTTCATATCAATTTAAGCATACATTTGCATTAGTATATCCTCAGGTCTGAGGTTGAGGGATATTCGATGCGATTTGCGATCAATTATATCTGCTAAACGAAAGTTTGAGCAGAAAAATCGGTAATTTTTCGTTGGCGCTTGGTGTGATTTGGCTGAACCACGACCACGTAGACCTCAAGAGGATGGGGGAGGGGTTTTGGAAAAGTCTACTAGGGGGGAAAGGGGGGTGGGTTTGAAAATGTGATAATTCGGCCTACGTGGTTTGTGGGAAGTTGTTTAGAAATACTTTCAAATCTCTTAAAGTAGTTCAAACGGGAATTATTTTCGAAAATCCATTCAGGCTCTCTTTTAAAAGTTCCTTTGGAAATATATTTAGAAATTCCTGCACAAAACCCTCCAGGAATTTCTTCAAAAACTTCTCCAAAAATTCATTTAAGAGCTCCTAAAAAATTTTCATTGAATAATCTTAAAAAAAAACTAGGGGGTCCCGTAGCGTAGTTGGCTACACGTTCGCCTTATAAGCGGATGGTCATGGGTTCGATTCCCAGCCCCTTCACAAAACCCTTGTCAGTCGCCGGAAGCGCAGTTCGTACGGTGGCGTTTTGGGAGACGCGCCTAACCGACACGGCTGCCTGATGATGACTGACAAATCTGTTCTTCTCGGAGGCATTCCTCCAACGATCCTCGATAAATGGCAACCGGACAAAGCAACAATCATTGGATACACCATACGGGCAAATGGACACAATGGACTCACGATGAGATGAACTGGCAAACGACAACAATAACGAATTAGGGATATCTAAAAATAGATTCTGTGTGGATTCTGTGCAGCAGAATACCACAGTAGATTACGGAACAGTAGCGGTTAAAGAACACAGAGTGCCTACCAAATAAATATACGAATAAAAAAAAAATCTAAAAAAACTCCACCAAGAATTCCTTTGAATATTTCACCAGGTATTTCTTTAAAAGTTTCTTCGAAAAGGCTCCCGGATTCCTTCTTAGATTTCTTCCAGGAAATTCATTGAAAATTAATTAGATAATGAAATAGTTTTCGGTGGAGTTGCTAATTGAATTTTTGAAAAAATAAAACAAATAAATTAAACAACTAACACTGAAAAAATCCGAAGGTATTACTGAAAAAAATTCGTAAAGAACCCATGAAGGCATTTTCGATGGAATTCCTGCAGGAAGTTCTGGAAGAATTCTCGAAGAATGTTTTAAAGGAATTGCTGGAAGAAGCTCTGAAGAAATTCCTTAGGAAAATTTGGAAGAAATCCCTTATGCAATCTCTGGAAGAATTTATTTGAAGAATTCATAGAATAATTGCCGAAGAAATTCATGAGGAGGTATTCATTTAAAAAATTGAAGAGTTGCTAAATAGTTTTTGAAGAAACTAAAAATGGAATTTCTTGAGAAATTTATTAAGAAATATCCGGAGGAATCGCTAAAGAAACTTCCGAAGGAATTCCTTATCGATTCTCCTAAGGAATTCTTAACAACATTTTCGTAGAAATTACTGAAACAATTTTTTTGTATGCATTCCATAAGGAATTTTCGGAGAAATTTTGTAAGACCTTTCCGGAAGAATACATAAAGTAATTTTCCAAGGTTTTTTATTGAAACTTTTCGGAGGAATATCTGGAGGAATTTACTAGGAAATATACCAAGTGGTTTTGGCGCTTTGGGGATGTATTCAAGCCTTCACAAAAGCTTATGTGCCACAACAAACATAATTTGCGAGTCACCTACAGGCAGTGTTGAATTACACTCTGTGCAAGAAATTTTGTTCTTTGATTTTACTCCATCTAAACGATGGACATTTAGAAAATTCAAATAGCCTTCTATTAGTTGCACTTACTTAGTTAAGATTGTAAAATCGTGTGGATGGAGTAAAATCAAAGAGCAGATTTTTTTGCACAGAGTGTGGGACAACACTGCCTACAGATTTAGGTGCCCGACTGAATGAGGCTTTGGCTTAGACGAATTCCAAAGACCATTTCAACATTTTTTGTATTACTCTACTAGATTAAATCTACTAGATACAGCCTAATTCAAATTCACAACTAATCAACCAACCAATTCATTATCCAATGTTTGTCACCACACTGTCTTAGAGGCACCATCACTTGAGGTAGATTTGAAATTGAATTCTGACGAGTTCCACCTCAACAACATTCTAACAACTAACAAAAACAATCATAACACGAGTTTAGTACTATTCCAATCAATTCCACCACGTTGTATTGTCTTACAAATACGTATTTCGTCTCTGTAAGGCCATCTTCAGTGTCTCTTATTTTAGTCGACTGTACTCAAGTTAATTGATTTTTATATTACGATTAGTCATCGGCGTGGCAAAATTATGATCGGCGGCGCGCCGACCCAAAATCGCCGGCGGCGGCGGCGTGAGTAAAACCACCGGCGGCGGCGGCGCACAAGTCTATTCGAGACCCCTCTCCCTTGAAAAGGGGGGCTCCCATACACATTAAATATCAATTTCTTCATAACTCGAGAATTATTCTGAGAATAAATCAATTTTAGGCGAAACGAAGTTCGTCGGGTCTGCTAGTAAATAATAATAATACGTTAATACGAATATCTCAAAATAATCGCTATTAGTAAACGTTCACAATTCTTTATGCTATTACCTACAAAGATAAAAATATGTTGAAATTTAAAAATTATTTACTGTGTATATTATACATTATTCTTATTCTTTTTCGTTAAATTAGTAACCTCCCTTTAAGGGGAAAATAGTGCTCCGCCGATTGTACTGAAGCTGGAAACATTTCACCCAGTCTGTTGTAGCGCGAGAAGTGAGATGTCGCATTTCTCACTCTTCATTTTTCTATTCTCACTTTTTAGTGTGTTGTGTAAAGTGTAATTTAAGCACTTTCAATTTTTAATTACATATTTATTATTTGTATTTGTCCACTTTTGCTCCTTTCTTGAAATCAACATTATCTTTAAATAAAATGTTATTGGTAATAATTATCTATTAACCTTTGTTTATAAAATCAAGGGCAGAATAACTAAATGTGCATATTCAAAAGTGAGTCAATTCATTACAACGAAATCTTCATAAGTCGATATTCCCATTACTCCACATTGGTTATCGTAAAGCAGATCCTGTCAAACAAAATCATAATTCTGAGTTACCGCGTTGAAACTTTTATCGCCCCTTCACCTGCAGATTTTTCTTAAAATTTAAGGAAAAAATGAATAAAATAATGCAGCACCTGATAAGAAACCTTACATCAGGAATGTCACTGTCATAAGACGAGTTTAGCACAGTTCCATTTAGTTTCACCACCTCGTAATACTTTTGCATATACGTGTTTCGGCCTCAACCGTGGGGTCGTCTTCGGTGCCTCGTACTTGACTCGACTTGTCGTTGTCGAGTCAAGTACGAGGCGCTGGGGTTGGGGTTGGGGTCGTAATTCGTCATAATTCATTATACTTATTATTTTCAGTAAATTTTTCATATATCTATTTTTTTGCTTCATGGGAAGATCCATTAATTACGTAACGCAAAAATTGGCCATTTTCAACCCCCTCCCCCCTATGTCACACTTTTTGTATGAAGCATCTGAAATTTTTGTATCGATTGTCACACTTTGAGCGTTACGTAATTTGTGGATGCTCCCTATAATTAATTTATATACAAAATTTGAATAATATTCACAAATTTTATAGTCTAATTTCCGTGCGTTTATATAACTATTCAATTCATTATCTCAAAGATATTCGTTTTACTTATCATCCTGGATTTACGGTCCAATCGAACTCATTGCCTTCGAATTGACAGTCCCTGGTATTCACTAACATGGAAATTGGAGACAATATTTTCATTATATTAAATGTGTATATTGTATTAATCACGCATTTTTATAAAAATAGCAATTTTTAATTCTGCAGCCCTCCACTATCCCCCACACCATTATTGATGTTCAACTGCTTTTTTTCATAATTTCTTCATGGTTTTTATACTATTACATATTTATAACAAGTGACGCGCTCGCGAGTGATTGTTTATTTATTTACCTATTTATTTATTGATTTATTCATTTATTAATTTATTTTATTTTATTTGTCCGGTGACGTGTTTTATTGAAATTGAAGTGAATCATTGAAATTTGAGTGAAACGTTTGATGGAATGGAGAAAAGAGAAGAGTCATGTGCTTTGTGAAATGCAACATATTTGTACAACGCAAAAGGAAGTACCATTTCTATTACTATGTGTGATATATACAGGGTAGAAATATTTCACAGTCAATGCAGTGAAAAACATGGATCTCAGTATAATCTGCAGTCGCCTTCTTCGCCGCCGTGGTGAGTGCGACTGGGTGCAGCCGAAAAATCATTTCCAACACCGACCTTTCAATTTCGCATTCAGCCACTCACAAGTCACTCTGACATGCTGCTCAGTTCGCTCCTTACCATATGACTGTGAGTGGCCCATTTAAACGCGTGGTGAATTTTTTCAATTTGCTGGGTGAATGTGTACATTTTGCTGTGGTAGATTTCATCTTCGCGGCGCAGTGGGTGATGTGAGTTCTGTTGTTTACTTTTCTGCCTCTCCGGGAATGTGAGGTTGATTTCAAAGCAGGAAGAAAATAAAAACATGATATAAAAAAACATCACCTTCATCCAGTGCTGCCGAAAATTTACAACCCTGGATATATATTTAGGTAGATCAGCGCGTGATGAATATTTTCTGGTGGTGGTGCATTTAGATCGTTTACGTCACAGAGCTATTGAATTTTATATCAGAAATCGCGAAAATACTTCAAATAAAACTTTGTAAAATGTTTAGTATAATTATCTTTAAAATGCATGGTTGATTTTCGATGGACCTAGAGGAATCGTTTTGCTTACTGAGCAGAAAGTACAAATTTTGTAAATTTAGATTTGTTCAACGCATAGTTGTTGATAGATTGAGGTTAAGAAATCGCCTGTAAATTATTTAAAGAATAAACTGTACATAAAATCGATATTAGCATACTCTTTCGACAGCCGGCTGGCAAGAGTTTAAATGAAAACAGGTAAACAACATAGTCTGTGGGTCGAATTGCCAGCTTGAGGCAAACCTCCATGACCTTCCTTACCCTACCCAACCACCAACTCTGTAGAACTTATGAGGGCGTCGCCAAGTCGGGGGCCTCTCGTTAAGTAAGTTCTACATCAACATTTCATGGGCCCTCCTTTGCCGTGCGGTAAGACGCGCGGCTACAAAGCAAGACCATGCTGAGGGTAGCTGGGTTCGATTCCCGGTGCCGGTCTAGGCAATTTTCGGATTGGAAATTGTCTCGACTTCCGTGGGCATAAAAGTATCATCGTGTTAGCCTCATGATATACGAATGCAAAAATGGTAACCTGGCTTAGAAACCTCGCAGTTAATAACTGTGGAAGTGCTTAATGAACACTAAGCTGCGAGGCGGCTCTGTCCCAGTGTGGGGATGTAATGCCAATAAGAAGAAGAAGACATCAACATTTCCTTTCCTATCCCTAGCTACGGTAAAGATGGGCGTGACCGGGAGTAGCAATCCTCATGCTTATGCAATTTTTATCTTAGATTGGAATCAAGGGTAACTCCCCACCATGATTTCCGATAGCATTCTGGATAAGGATTCCATAAGAAACATGAGTATCACTAGTGTCCAATCTACGAAGTATACCGTAACAACGCTAACGCTAATTAATACGCATTGCCACCATCCCTGAAACAATATTTTTTTTGTTGATTGATTTTGACAATGATTTTTCAATAATTCCGAAATGCAATGTCCGATCGGGCTAATAGCAATAGCAAACAATGGGACCGCAATCCCCGTCGAATGCAACTCGTTGCGAGTAAATCGGGTAATGCTAAGTTCCAAAAAGTGTGTCTACAAAATTTGTACCCATACACAGATACACACACACACATACATTTTTTTATTCTTTATTTAGGTGTTTTTTAATTCTAGATTAGGTTCAACACCGGCGCACACATACAGACATCACCACGTTTCGTTGAACTGTGTCGATCGGTATGTAACACTATGGGTCTCTCTATCAAAAGTTGGTTCTTGGAGTAATCCTATAGGGTAACTGTCCTATTTTAGATCCCCTAGAGGAAGTGCATTCTAATATATGCTTATATCTATTGAAATACAGGTTCGATATGGGCGGAAATGACACCATTTCAAAGATGAAAGTCTTATTAATGAAATAGAAATTCGAAATGAGCTTCAGTTATTGATAAATCAGTGAAATTTGCCATTTTCTGAAATGAAAACATTCTTCATTTTGGACAGTGCAACATATTTTGGGCCCCCCCAATATAAACTCTTCAAAGTCGAATTTCTAATTTACTCTGGTCAATTGAGTTGAAGTCAAGTCTTATCTTTCGGTTAGCATGCATCAATGAGAAGATTCCTGCGTTTTAAATTCACAATTTCGACAAAAACTTATTGTTGGCGCGCAGCAAGTTCTAGTTACCCTAGAAACAGGCAAATGACGTTAGAGAAGAAAGAAAGGAGAAGGATTGAAGTGAAAGCCTTTGAGCAAGTAGTCAAATAGTTTGATTGTAAAATTGTATTATATTGTATCAGAAATAAGAAGGTTAGAAACCAGGCAAATAAGCGAATAGAATCACTGATAATTGTAAGTCGTTACTTCAGAGTTAGTTCTATATATTGACTGTATAAACTTTGTTTCAGTTCAAGCCGATCAATAAATACAGATTCAGATCTGCTGTGAAAACCAGTGAACATCTATGCATCTATGGTTGAACCATCACAACACTTATTGTGTACGTTCTGAGATTTTCAGTGATGTATACTTTTAAGCGTAACGCATTGTAACGCTCGCCTTCTTGAACAAACTAATTTCCTCGAAATTTCATCCAAATATTGCTTTTTCGCACTAGAAACCAGTGAAATAGATGCTGAACAATGTTTATTTCCTGAAGCCAATGGGGGAATTGGCAGCGGCATTGTTTTTAGTTCAGAAATCAGAAAAATGTCGCCAGGAGGGTCCAAAATGTGTATGAGTCCAAATCAAGTTGGTTACCCTAGCTTTTCGGTACAATTTTATACGAGAAAGGCAAAGCTTACAAATTAAACACTGCTTGGAAGGTGAAACTGTTAAATGTCAAATTTAGTCTTAAAAATGTTACACACTTAATTATTATTTTTGTTAAAATAAGGAAAAAACAGACCTAAAATTATCATTCCATATAGAAACTGTATCTACCCAACTGGACTAAAAAGTTATATTCTAAGGGAAATTCTCTGCTCAGGTGCTATTTTACATTAATTGCATGTAAATTTGGTTTAGTATTAAGAGAAAGTTGATAGAAAAAAAAAATATTATGACAATTTATCAATAAAAACTTTGTTTATTTTGTAGTAGGGGAACTGCTCCTTGAAATCATCTCATGGTGCCGATGTTCATCCCATTAAAAACAAAGCAATGACAAAGTATTTGATCTATTTCTTATTTTTGAGCACGCAAGTTGACAAAAAGAAGCAACGAAATTGGTGCCGTATTTCTTTGTTTCGCGATGAGATAAATGGTCGGGGTCCTGTCAATACGCACCAAGCGGCTTTTTAACTGACTTCTAATATTTTATTCGTAAAACGGAAATCATTTCATATCAATTCATGTGTTCGTTTGTTGTAGGATATCCTTAGTTATGATGTTAAGGGATATCCGATACGATTTGTGATCACTTAAATCTGATAAACGAAATCTTTGACAGAAAAATGAATGATTTTTTGTTGGCGCTTGGTGCGATTTGGCTTAACCCCGGCCAAATATATGTTCAATGAGATGGAGATCGGAACAGTTTCCCTATATTCATCCCTGCACCCAAAAAAATAAATCTGACAATTCTCGGGTACTTATTCAAAAGGACGTATGTGATTTTGTAAACAAAGATTTAAACATCGATTTGTCCAATCTGATAGTACTCCCACGCAAACCATCACCACAGACAGGTAGGGGAAGCCCTCGGCTACCTGTTGATGGTGTTGGTTTGGGTGGTAGTGCCATCAGATTGGACAAATCGACGTTTGAATCTTTGTTTACAAAATCACATACGTCCTTTTGAATAAGTACCCGAGAATTATTGTATAAAATCTTGGGATATACAATTCTGTGAGCTTTTTATACAGATATTGTATAAAAATAATACAAATCTGTAAGATTTCAATACAACAATCTTATAATAAAATCTTCCGAAATTGTATATGCCAAATTATTATACAGTTTCTGTGAGGTTCTTATGCAAAACTGTATTAAAATCTGCCATCTGCTGGTTGGGTGTGCAGTATGAAAAATGGACTTAGTTAAAGATGTTGATATGTGTAAACAACACAGATAGAAACATTCACTGAAACTTACGCCAAAAATCATGCACATAAATGGAACACCATTATTAGCGTAATTCCACACGAGATACAGCCTAAATGTATACAACTTTTGACGTGAATCGTCAATATTGCACACAAGTTGTAAACAATCTTGTTAGGAAGAGGACCATTTCAGCGAAGAATAGCGTAAATTTCCGCATGTCAAGTTTTACGCGCTGTTTATTTTTCATTATTTTTTTCTGTGAATGGAAACATATTGAAAATAAGTTAAGCATGTGTGGGGGAGGGGGGAAGGTTTGGAAGAGAAATATTTATTCACCAAAATACCTGATTGATAAAACAATACTCTTATAATACAATATATTTTTAAAAAATGGTGAAGCGGACAGATCTTGGTTAGGGGGGAGGCAAGGGTGAGGAGGCTGGGCATCTACATGTACCTCTCCTATTTAATCTTATGCACAGCAACCTTATTCTAGTCTTGATTTGCATTTGAACTTCCCCTAAAATTTAAAACATTCGTTCAAGTTCATTGTTCAAGATTATGTAGCTCATAACTGCGTTAAATACTAGTTATACCTTCCGGGTGCGATGAACATACATAAATATATTTAATCTTATGCCAATCTTACTAGAATACTATAAAATATGCAGAAACCACAAAAAAATATTATTGGCCACCACTTTGCATGGAGCCGCCCCATTGTGCGATACTGCCTTGCTAAAATGTGCGAGTGCCCATCTGCTGTCTAGGCGATGCTGCTGTTGCTCCACATGTCCAGGTCAGAATGAAAGAAAAAAACAGCGTTTCGTCATGTTATGCCTTCTCGGCACACCCAGCGGCAGCTCATTCGCTGGTGTCTGCACCAATCAGAACATGATAAAGGAATGATACTTGACTTGTTTGTAACATTTCTTTTATACCCAACCACTCCCAAAAATGATATATTGGTGTTTTTAGTGAGCTCTACTTTAACTTTCTACATAGTAATAGTACTGTCAAATTTGTTTTTATTTAATATGATTTTATTATCATAAATATTACCCGTAACAGAACTTTACAAACCCACCCACCCCCCATACATGCCGTAATAAATCCCTTGTTGCTCTTTTGGGATTTCAACTGGATTGAGCAAATTTCGGCTAAAGCTGTAGTTTTTAACCAACAAATACAAGTTTTTATCGACAGCTGCAGAGATTTTGTTCAACAAAAATAGTTATCTGCCCCAGTGTGTCCTGGATGAAGCGGTGCCGCACGCCGTGTCCGAAGCGGAATACGATGTAACTTCAATCCAGCAAGCGTGACAGAGGGGGGAGGAGGGTCTAGAAACCTCAATAAGTGGTGGACGTCATATTTGAATCGCCTCTAAGTAACAGCGATTCAGATTTTAAAACATTTTTACAATATGTTGTGAATTTTGTTATTATGTTAGATGCAAGCAAGGTAAGAAAAAGCTAATCCATTTAAGTATTAGGGTTACTGCTCCTGGACTTCATCTCATAGCTCCGATATTGGTCCTACGAAAAATAAAGCAACGAAAAGGTATTTGATTTGTTTATTATTTTTGTGATTTTTTTCAGCAGTGAGCATGCATGTTAGCAAAAAGAAGGAACGAAATTGGTGCCGTATTTCTTTGTTTCGCGATGAGATGAATATATGTACAGTAAGATTGAAAACGTAACAGTTTCCCTATATAGGTATGCTGCAAAATGTGTTGCATATATGTACAGTAAGATTGAAAACGGAACAGTTCCCCTATATAGGTATGCTGCAAAATGTGTTGCATTGGGGGAATTAGTAATTGAAAAATTATCAAAAATTCAAATCAACTTTATTCCATTTTTCCCCGATAGAATATTTTAAATTAACCCTTATTCGAAGGGTGGAATGTAACCTAACTTTTGGTAAAGAAAAATCCGAGGTGCATTGAAGTTACATAATATTCCGCTTCAGACACCGTGTGTGCTGGTGATGTACTTCAGTACAGGTTTGGAACAAACTCACCAGTAGTATTTTGTTCGATGAACATTCGCTAGTGCGTGAGAGAAACTCTCAGCTATAAGGGGTGCTTGCTTGTATAATAGATGTTGTCACCAAATCTCGGATCCCCTCCCTATTTTAAGCCTAGAACTTTACTTTTGAATGACCCCTAATGCCGAGGAGAGCCAAAGGTGACTGAATATGACATTTTTTAAAAGACGTGCCATTTCACTCCGCTCTCCCACTGTCGGTAGCAATGTTCAAATTATTTTGACGACTAAAGGCTCCCCCAAACCTAAGCGATTTCATCGCCGCGACGGCGACAACTAGTCGCCGCGATTCTATCGTTGGGTCGCTGCAGGCAATACTCTATTTACGCTTCCATACCAACGGCGACAGAATCGCTGTCGCCAAGCGATAGAATCGCGTCGCGACTGTCGTATCGCGTGTGTTTGGGGGAACCTTAATACGAGCTCAGTGTAGTTTAGGCCATACTACTACAGAAGCGAAGCACATAGAAGCGGCGAGTAGAAAAACCTGCAATTTGATATGATGCTGTCAAGGAATGTTGGTTCTTACACACATACAAATATCGCACGATGTTTTACTGATTATTTGTACCCGTCGTTTGCCTGAGTCATTTGGTGTTGTTTTTTTCGCACTTTCGGTAGCACATTCTAACATTAGATTCATACCCGTCTTCCAAACTGATTGTATTTAAAATATCTCGAACAGAAATTGTTAGTCAGTTAAAATCGAAACTGCAGACATCATCAAACGTGTTTTAAAAATTCTAAAATGGAGAACACACAAATTACAGCGAATGTGATGTCCACGGAGGACTCAGTGATTCCTGGAAAAATATTACAGTACGAGCAGGCCGTTAGAAGCATCACCGGGACGAAGCTTCCAGAGTTTTCGGGGAATCCCGAAGAATGGAACTACTTCCGTGTGTGTTTCGAAAAATCGACTGCAGCTTGGGGATTCACCAATGAAGATAATCTAATTAGACTGAAGGACAGTATAAAAGAGCCAGCACTTGATCTCGTACAAGGGCTACTCACGCATCCGAACCTGGTACCAAAGGCAATGAGTGAGTTGGAAAAAATATGTGGAAATTCGTGGTTTCTTATTGTTTGTCGCTTAATGGATATAGCACAAATGGAAAATCCCGATCCCAAGAATAGCTTTTCCTGTACGCAATTCGCACGTGCCATATCACATCTGCAATATCTACTGGATGAGATCGATATTGACGATAAAGACATACTAGACGAATATCTTGTTAAGTTCCAATGCAAACTAACTCCAGAGTTATTAAGCGAGTGGACTAAACGAAAAAAGTTATTAACGTTAAAAAATTTCTGCGAATTTATTAAGGAGAGATTTTCAAAGGATAGCATTACATGTTTCATAAGAGCTTTCAATAACAACGAATCTTCTCAATCACAACCTGATGCCAAAAAAGCGTGTTCTACTACAATGGTTGAAAAAGGATGCAACACAGTTAAAATGACATGTTACATGTGCCACAGCTATGAACATCCATTATGGCATTGTCGCGATTTTAAGCAGATGAACCTTAGAACTCGCACATTTTTGGTTCGAGCATGGAAACACTGTACCATTTGTTTACGGGATCATTTTACCGAAGAATGTACCAGCAGCATTCGTTGTAATGTTGGAACATGCCGCGCGAAGCACAACGGTATGCTGCATGTTAACGAGATGGGACAATTCGAAATAGGGGACGACATTGACCTGTTCTAATTTCGAAAGAGTGTATACAGAATTTTTTGTTCAATTATGAATGAAATCTTGGCTTATACAGAACTATTGGACTCTTGGCAATAATATAGCCTGAATAAATGCAGACGGTAAGGGTTTATACAATATTTGCATTAGAAGTAAGCATTTTGAATATACTAAAAATTTATACAGATGTGTCGGCAGCACTAAATTGATTTACGACTTCCGACGTTTTACTTTTAAACTTTCTTCCGACAGCATGACCGTCAAAACAAAATTTGAGCTTGAATCGACTTCCGAATTTCAATTTAGTGCCAGCGACAAAAATAAGCTCGATTTTGCTAGAGATAACACTGCTGCATATTTATTTTATTTTTCCGTTAGAATTTCGCCGGAAGTGGAACCAGCTGCCAGTTCATCAGCTTCGAACAGAAAGTTTTGTACTACATACACAATATACGAAACGGCAAGCAAATCTAGATAAGTTGTATATTCTGTAGAATTAAGTTGAAATATATTTCTTTTGAGGCAAGATCATTATGAGTAAATAAATCATGTTCTGAATTCCCTGACTTCAGAGGCGCATCCACGTTTCATGTCGTGGGTAGGACAAGTAGGGGAAATGCCGATTGGGGCAACGCATCTGGTGTTGGAAAATCGATGCACATTTTACATGTAATAAATTCCTAATATCAAAAATGTAGACCATTAAACAGAATCCTCAAATAATTTGTGAAATTTTCTACGAAATTCAGGACAAATATTGCAAGTATAATAAGCAAACATTTCGTAGTAGCTAGTTGCTCTTTGAATGGAAACGAAGATGATCACATCACATCTAATGAATAATGAGAGGAAAATTAATTCGATGATCATTGCCATAAAAGACCAACAAATCAATCCTCTGTACGTCCATGATTGTTATCTGAGATGGTAATTTGTAGTAAATCGCCATGAAAAGCGACAAAATATTTCATTTTACGACACTACTACATGACATAAAAGGTGTTTCACGGTGTTTCACTCAAGCGCACATAAAAAAAACAGCGCGCACTCAATTTGTTTCGCTTGATAAGGGAAAGCACATTCCATTACGTACTCCACACACTATAGTAGTTTGTAAAGCATCGCGATCATTTCGACAGAAACGACGAGTACTACATTTTTTTTTTAAATCTTCATTAATGTGTTTTTTTATTCTACATATTAAGTTCAACAACGAAAACGCGTACTACAAGTGACTAGAGGAAAAAATAGCCCACACATTGTTAGACCGGTGTCTGCTACGCACTTACTGTAAATTGGTTCAAAAATTATTGGAGAAATTCTAGGGAATTATAAGTTTATCTTAAACTGTGGTTGTAATAGTGATCTATCTTGTGCCAAGTACTAAACTCCAAACAACGATAAGCTGAAAGAGTTTTACCATAGACACGGTGCTCGAACCATTCTCGTTTATGTGGGAAAATCATGATAATCAATAGTTCAACAGACCCACAGTTCAGGACAAACCTGTAAGAATTGAGTCCCTGAGGAAGGTTCCAAATGGACCGAGACGTCGGGAAAGATCATAATAGTGTTCTGATTTTGTCAAGACAGGTGGCTCTGTAGCCTTCTACTGTTTGTCCATTCGACCTCTTATCTTTTCGCCTTTATTCATTCGACCTTTTTGTCCCACAGCTTATCCTGCGATGCTTATCCTGCGATTTTCGAAAATCTTTACAAGGTTCCAGCAGATGTCACTCACAAATTTCTCCAGATCTGGATCGGTTCCAAGCAATTATTACACACTTCTTGGACTCGTCATTACTTTCAGAAATATCTATGGGACGATTCATTGCAAACTACTTGGAAATCGTATGAACGTCGAAGAATAAATCTTATGGGGAGCTCAGAATCCCTTTCGGATTTCAAAAAATCCTTTTGTATTAATCTTAAAAATTTCGAATTCATCTCATTTTTAGATTCATGGAGTCTTAAAAACAATCAGTAAATTTTTTTAGGGTCCCACAAATGTCTTTGATTACTACTTAAATTCTGATTAACTTTGAAATCCCTATTTGCTGACACTCTGGTTTTGCCAAACAATGACTTCAAGACAATATTTTCAAAACGACTTACGACGACTCTCCCACGCAAACCAACACCATCAACAGGTAGCGGAATCTTTCACCTACCTATTGAGGGTAAAGGTTTGCGTGGGAGAGCTATCTGATTCGTCAAATCATCGTTTGAATATTTGTTTACAAAAGCAGATAAGTAAATTTTGTCTTACTACTTACTACTACTACTACTACTACTACTACTACTACTACTACTACTACTACTACTACTACTACTACAGTCAAACCTCCATGAGTCGATGTTCCATGACTCGATATCGACACATGGAAGCAAATTATGCCATATTAAAAATATTATCTGGGTTACTGCGATGGTCCCTCCAAACAGCTTTTCAAAGATTTCCCTTTCCACATCTCGATATTTCTATGAGTCGATGGTCCCTTGAATATCGACTCACTACTACTGCTACTACTACTTCAAGAGGCCCGGAAGCCTCCTTTCAAGAGGCCCGGAAGCCTCCTTTCAAGAGGCCCGGAAGCCTCCTTTCAAGAGGCCCGGAAGCCTCCTTTCAAGAGGCCCGGAAGCCTCCTTTCAAGAGGCCCGGAAGCCTCCTTTCAAGAAGCCCGGAAGCCTCCTTTCAAGAGGCCCGGAAGCCTCTTTCAAGAGGCCCGGAAGTCTTCTTTCAAGAGGCCCGGAAGCCTCCTTTCAAGAGGCCCGGAAGCCTCCTTTCAAGAGGCTCGGAAGCCTCCTTTCAAGAGGCCCGAAGCCTCCTTTCAAGAGGCCCGGAAGCCTCCTTCAAGAGGCCCAAGCCTCCTTTCAAGAGGCCCGGAAGCCTCCTTTCAAGAGGCCCGGAAGCCTCCTTTCAAGAGGCCCGGAAGCCTCCTTTCAAGAGGCCCGGAAGCCTCCTTTCAAGAGGCCCGGAAGCCTCCTTTCAAGAGGCCCGGAAGCCTCCTTTCAAGAGGCCCGGAAGCCTCCTTTCAAGAGGCCCGGAAGCCTCCTTTCAAGAGGCCCGGAAGCCTCCTTTCAAGAGGCCCGAAGCCTCCTTTCAAGAGGCCCGGAAGCCTCCTTTCAAGAGGCCCGGAAGCCTCCTTTCAAGAGGCTCGGAAGCCTCCTTTCAAGAGGCCCGAAGCCTCCTTTCAAGAGGCCCGGAAGCCTCCTTTCAAGAGGCCCGGAAGCCTCCTTTCAAGAGGCCCGGAAGCCTCCTTTCAAGAGGCCCGGAAGCCTCCTTTCAAGAGGCCCGGAAGCCTCCTTTCAAGAGGCCCGGAAGCCTCCTTTCAAGAGGCCCGGAAGCCTCCTTTCAAGAGGCCCGGAGGCCTCCTTTCAAGAGGCCCGGAGGCCTCCTTTCAAGAGGCCCGGAAGCCTCCTTTCAAGAGGCCCGGAAGCCTCCTTTCAAGAGGCCCCGCAGCCTCCTTTCAAGAGGCCAGTAGCCTCCTTTCAAGAGGCCCGGAAGCCTCCTTTCAAGAGGCCCGGAAGCCTCCTTTCAAGAGGCCCGGAAGCCTCCTTTCAAGAGGCCCGGAAGCCTCCTTTCAAGAGGCCCGGAAGCCTCCTTTCAAGAGGCCCGGAAGCCTCCTTTCAAGAGGCCCGGAAGCCTCCTTTCAAGAGGCCCGGAAGTCTCCTTTCAAGAGGTCCAGAGGTCCTCCTTTCAAGAGGCCCGGAAGCCTACTTTCAAGAGGCCCGGAAGCCTCTTTTCAAGAGGCCCTGAAGTCTCTTTTCAAGAGGCCCGAAGCCTCCTTTCAAGAGGCCCGGAAGCCTCCTTTCAAGAGGCCCGGAAGCCTCCTTTCAAGAGGCCCGGAAGCCTCCTTTCAAGAGGCCCGGAAGCCTCCTTTCAAGAGGCCCGGAAGCCTCCTTTCAAGAGGCCCGGAAGCCTCCTTTCAAGAGGCCCGGAAGCCTCCTTTCAAGAGGCCCGGAAGCCTCCTTTCAAGAGGCCCGGAAGCCTCCTTTCAAGAGGCCCGGAAGCCTCCTTTCAAGAGGCCCGGAAGCCTCCTTTCAAGAGGCCCGGTAGCCTCCTTTCAAGAGGCCCGGAAGCCTCCTTTCAAGAGGCCCGGAAGCCTCCTTTCAAGAGGCCCGGAAGCCTCCTTTCAAGAGGCCCGGAAGCCTCCTTTCAAGAGGCCCGGAAGCCTCCTTTCAAGAGGCCGGGAGGCCTCTTTCAAGAGGCCCGGAAGCCTCCTTTCAAGAGGCCCGGAAGCCTCCTTTCAAGAGGCCCGGAAGCCTCCTTTCAAGAGGCCCGGAAGCCTCCTTTCAAGAGGCCCGGAAGCCTCCTATCAAGAGGGCCAGCATCCTTTCAAGAGGCCCGGAAGCCTCCTTTCAAGAGGCCCGGAAGCCTCCTTTCAAGAGGCCCGAAGCCTCCTTTCAAGAGGCCCGGAAGCCTCCTTTCAAGAGTCCCAGGCCTCCTGTCAAGAGGCCCGGAAGCCTCCTTTCAAGAGGCCCGGAAGCCTCCTTTCAAGAGGCCCGGAAGCCTCCTTTCAAGAGGCCCGAAGCCTCCTTTCAAGAGGCCCGGAAGCCTCCTTTCAAGAGGCCCAAGCCTCCTTTCAAGAGGCCCGGAAGCCTCCTTTCAAGAGGCCCGGAAGCCTCCTTTCAAGAGGCCCGGAAGCCTCCTTTCAAGTGTCCCGGAAGCCCGTTCAAGAGGCCCGGAAGCCTCCTTTCAAGAGGCACAGAAACCTCCTTTCAAGAGGCCCGGAAGCCTCCTTTCAAGAGGCCCGGAAGCCTCCTTTCAAGAGGCCCGGAAGCCTCCTTTCAAGAGGCCCGGAAGCCTTCCTTTCAAGAGGCCCGGAAGCCTCCTTTCAAGAGGCCCGGAAGCCTCCTTTCAAGAGGCCCGGAAGCCTCCTTTCAAGAGGCCCGGAAGCCTCCTTTCAAGAGGCCCGGAAGCCTCCTTTCAAGAGGCCCGGAAGCCTCCTTTCAAGAGGCCCGGAAGCCTTCTTTCAGAAGGTCGAAAGCTTGCAATAGTCATAAAAGTTCTGAGAGAAGCTTGATGAATAAACTTAATATGAATTGGAATTTTTTATGGAATTATGGACATTTCAGCCAGCTTTATGGAGAGCCATTAGTTTTCAGGTCAATTTTTCATATATACTATTAGTTACGTTTATTTTTATTTACAGCAAAAAGGAGGAACCTCAATAAATGCAATTTCGTATATCAAGATGCCCTGACTGTCCCACCCAGGAATATTCATGCGTTGGACATGTCCTACTTGTCCTCCCCACTCCCGGCGCCACAGTCCGACTTATATAACTGACAATATGACTAAAAAAACACATAAGATGGAACAGAAGTATCCATTATTTTGCGTGTTGTTATGGAGGCCAAGTGAGTCCCTTTTGGCATTCAAGAGGTAGAAAATATTCAAATATTTTAATCAATGTAGGCAATGTAGGTCCTTTTTTAACATGGGAGAATGCATTTACGCACAACTCAGTACACGTGCTTAGTAGTTGTGAAACATCCACATGGAAGTTTACTGGAATTTGGAGCTCTTTCAGTCTATGAGCTCACCCTGAGCTCCGAAATACTACCCCCCCCCCTCCCCCGGAACTGCATTCCTGCATTACTCATGTACTCACTCATTCACACTCACACAGGCACTCATCCCATGTCAGGCTTACTATGTTCGCTCTGACACACCCTAACGCTCTCTGACACGCCACTTGAGGCTCACTTGGGTGCTCTCTAGAGTGATTCAAATTTTGACTTTTTCGGTTCCCTATGCTTGAACGATTGTATTTGCCATTTGAATGGGCCTCTTTAACTTTTAGCTTAGTTTTGATGTGATTTTATTGTGCACGCGT
The DNA here is from genome assembly GCF_024139115.2 of Armigeres subalbatus. Lineage (NCBI taxonomy): Eukaryota > Metazoa > Arthropoda > Insecta > Diptera > Culicidae > Armigeres > Armigeres subalbatus. The sequence continues at coordinate 361,101,152 of NC_085140.1, read as the reverse complement.
CTTTTTAAGTTTGTATGAAAATAACTGTGGAAATCGCCACTTATGTGAAAGATGTTCCTTGAGGTGGCCCATAAACTATTCTAATATTTTCAACACATCGACTTACTAGTTTCAAAATATTACTATATTATTTAAAATATTACATTCATAATAGTTCATAAAATATTTTCTCAGATAAAAATCAGTTGTTGTTGCGAAGTGATCTAATTTTGAAGAAAACGAAAGTGCTTATTATTGATTTTGATTTTATTTTTTTACGTGTTAAATTGAATTACGCACGATTCAGTATTTCCTAAATAACTTTTCTTTCCAGCATCAAATCGTCTCTCAACAGACGAATTACCTATATCCGATCAGCATCGTTTAACGTCCATGTTACATGGCCGTTTAAAGCCACGGAAGAATCGGCGTATTACAAAGCGAAAATTTCGTTTTCGTTCGCAGACTACGGACTTAAGCTGGTTGTAAAGTTCGTAATAAGCTGTATTCGCAGCTGCAATACGCCTTCATACCTTGCGGGTAACATCATTATCGCTTGTCACTAGAGTTACAAGGTACACATACTCTTTTACATCTTAAAATGTTTCAACATCCAGCACGACTTCACTACCACCACCACTTATGAACTCCATTTATTTCCAGCGGTCATGTACTTCCTTCCAATCCTCGCTATATCCCTCTTAAAAGACAAAAAATCTTCCACGACACGACAATCAATTCTGATAATATCGATAATATCGATTCGATATCGTCCGCAAAGCCCATGAGCATATGTCATCTTGCGATAATGGTACCACTTCTTTGCACACAAGCTCTTCTAATCTCTCCCCCGAGCGCTATATTGAACAATAGATTCGAGAGTGCAGTGGCTTTTTGTGATAAAGTCTACATGTCCAGAAAGTTTCATTGAAATCTCCGAATACGACTTGGTAATAAAGGACACAAAAAAAATGCGCCGAAAGTTCCGTACAGAAATTGTATAAAATTTTGGCATATACAATTTCTTATGATTTTAATACAACCATTGTATTGAAATCTTACAATTTTGTATTATTTTTATATGGTATCTGTATGAAAAGCTAACTTTTCGTCTTCAATATTTTTGCAGAACTGTAGGGTAACTGTCCTATTTTGGACCCCTAGAGGAAGTGCATCCCAATATATGCTTATATCTATTGAAATACAGGTTCGATATGGGCGGAAATGACACCATTTCAAAGATGAAAGTCTTACTTATGAAATAGAAATTCGAAATGAGCTTCAGTTATTGATAAATCAGTAAAATTTCCCATTTTCTGAAATGAAAATATTGTTTGTTTTGGACAGTGCAACACATTTTGGACACCCCCAATTTAGCCTCTGCAAAGTCGAATTTCTAATTTACCCTGGTCAATTGAGCCGAAACCAAGTCTTATCTTTCGATTGACATGCATCAATGAGAAGATTTCTGCGTTTTAAATTCACAATTTCGACAAAAACTTATTGTGTACGTTCTGAGATTTTCAGTGATGTATACTTTTAAGCGTAACGCATTGTAACGCTTGCCTTCTTGAACAAACTAATTTCCTCAAAATTTCATCTAAATATCGCTTTTTCGGGAAACCAGGGAAACAGATGCTGAACAATATAAATTTCCTGAAGCCAATGGGGGAATTAGCAGCGGCATTGTTTTTAGTTCAGAAATCAGAAAAATGTCGCCAGGAGGGTCCAAAATATGTAGGGGTCCAAATCAAGCTTGTTACCCTATATGTCAAGAATTACAACATTAATTAATTTTTTAGGTGCACATTGTACTTGCCACACAAGATACACATTCAGGCAAGTAGCGGGCAAGCTTTCAATCAATAATTGTGGAGATGCTAATAGAATACTCCCACAGGCCGGGCCAAGTTCTGTTAAAATGCAGAGCCATTAAAGAACAATCAAAAATGCTTGACGAGGTGATCTTCACTCGCCAAATTTCAATTTTCATAAACTCGAATCTTACAATAAGCATAAATTAATTGAATAATGGTATTTATTTACCAATCAGTTTCAATTTTGACTTTCTTATATGCTTCTTATCTTTCCAAAAACACGTGAAAAGCACCATCAATATATTTAAGTCTAGTCAAGGCTGTAAATCAATGATGTATTTTTTATCCATGATGACTGTATCACAATGTCAGCAAAATTAAAAGAAAATATAAATAATGAACCGACTTCCGAAATTAACATTCCTGATGCACATTATGCATTGGGGTCCCAAGATTTCATCATGATCACAAAGGCTCAAATTTCAACCGATTGTGTGTGTGTGTGTGTGTGTTTTTTTTTCTTCCTAAGCAATGGAGGGGGAATCTGCTCAACAGACATCCTGGGTTGGACGTCCAGGAAGTGCGGCAGACGAGGGAGGCAGGACTTCATCCCCGACCCGCTAAGCCGTTTCCATTACCGCCAAGCCCATCGTCCCTTCGGTACAACCAGAAAGTAATGCTTCAAAGGGGGCCAGTGCACAACGCACCCTCGAGGTTAACTGCGTGTCCTTGCAGCATCGAACATCGTGACTCGCTTTTTTAGAAGAACACCATGGTATTGTGCCAGCGCATTGCCGGCTTTCCAGGTGGCCTTACCACGCCCTATGTCCTCGGAAGGTGGGAAGGGTCGACTTCGCGATGATGCTGCGTGCACCCCAAACTGACCTCTCTGCCGACGCGGTGCCTACGCCTATCCCAGCCTTGACGAGGACCCCTTTCTGTCCTCGGGCGCGAAATCCGCCCGGTTGACCGACGCCGCGACGATACCATGTTATTCCTCGCGCGGCCACTTGTTCGATAAAAGGATCGAGTTCGACCACAGCCGACTCCGAACCCTTGGTCATCCTCTTATTTGCGCCTGAACTAGCCATTCCTCGAGTCCACGCGCCACCTTTTGTGTAGCTGCGAGATGATTTGGACGATAGCCAGCGATAAAACGGCGTTCCAGCCAACTTCATCTTTACACATCCTCCGAACTAGGTTGTCCGGGGTAGTGTCCAGACCACATGTGGCAAGCATGTGGTCACGCATTGTGCGAAAACGTGGGCACACGAACAACACGTGTTCCGCCGTTTCCTCTAAACCTGCGCACACCGGACATTCGGGCGAGGCCGAGTATCCGAACCGGTGTAGATACTGTCTGAAGCAACCATGGCCTGTAAAGACCTCGGTCAGGTGGAAAGTGATTTCCCCATGGCGCCTCTTGACCCACGTACCTATCTCCGGTATCAACCTATGTGTCCATCTATCCTTTGTGGAACTTTCCCACGCACGCTGCCATTTGACCATTGAGGCCAACCTGACAGTCCTACGGATGCCTCTCGTGCCGCGTATTTCGAAGCACTCTATGTCTTCACCGATAACGATGTCAATAGGCATCATACCGGTGATGACGCAAAGTGCATCGTGCGACACGGTACGGTACGTGCTCGCAGCTCTTAGGCACATGAGCCTATACGTACTTTCTAACTTCGTTCTATAGCAGTTAATACGGAGGGCCGTGCCCCAAGCTGGGCCCCCATACCTCAGTATGGACAAAGCGACGCTTGCCAGAAGCTTGCGCTTGCTGGCATACACCGTAGAGCTATTGGACATCATCCGGGACAATGCCACTATAGCTGTGGAGGCACGGTTACAGGCGTAATTGACGTGGCTACCAAAGGTGAGCTTATCGTCGATCATTTCCCCCACGAGTTTGATGGAGCGTTCAGAGGTGACCGCGCAGTTGCCTGCCTTTATCACCGCTTGTTGCTCCGACTTTCGGTTGTCAACAACAACCACCTCAGTCTTGTGGTAAGCCAGTTCTAACTTCCTGGAACTCACCCACTCCTCCACAATTGCGATCGAGTGGGCTGCAGTCAATTCCACCTCTTCGATCGATTCGCCGTAGACCTCCAGCGTAATATCGTCAGCGAAGCCGACGATTACCACGCCCACCGGGAACTTCAACCTCAAGACACCGACGTACATGACGTTCCATAACACTGGACCCAGTATGGATCCTTGCGGAACCCCTGAGGTTATGTCAACGCACTTCCGCCCCGTCTCCGTGTCGTATACCAGTACTTGATTCTGGAAGTAGCTTCCGAGAATCTTGTACAGGTACTCGGGAATTCCAAGACGCAGGAGCGCATCTGCAATAGCCACCCAACTGGCACTATTGAATGCATTCCTCACGTCGAGAGTCACTACTGCACAATTGTGAACTCCACTCCTCTTACGCTGGATAGCTATCTCCGCGGATTTGGTAACCGACAAGAAGCCAAACTGGTTACTCACCCTCCGTGCGTATAAACAACCTGTTGAGGATGATCTTCTCGAGCACCTTCCCCGCCGTATCAAGCAGGCATATTGGTCTATAACTGCAATCAAACTACGTTAACCAATAATTTAACTTAGTGTTATTCCAAAATTATTAAACTCCTTGGGCTGGAGAACTAATTCTAATTATTCGGAATCATTCTCAAAGTAAAGATCCACACAAGAAAGGAAAAAGGTTTTACTCTCTAACAACCATAGGTCGCCCGATAATACTGACAGAAACATTGATTTCTTGCATATGGTTCGAATGATCAATTTCGAAGCGTTATAAAATGTTTGTAGACGTTCTATCAATGAATATTCTTCAGCAAAGTCTGTCGGCATCTTTCAGTGTCACCAACCTTATTTCATCATTTTTCAGTTTACAATTGCTTGAGAATTTGCAGTAAACGGAGAACGAAGGGTACTGGCGTTAATCGGGGAGAAACACATCACTCGTGCAGCGGATCGACGAGAGAAAACAGCAGCGTCGACCAATCCTCGAATGGGGAGAACAAAATAAAAATAATACCAGCTGATTGAGGAATATTAACACATGTGCGTTTTCTGGAAAATATCATAAAAGATTTTTTGTACGAAGATTACAAATAAAAGCAGGATTCGATTGATGGTCGTGGTGCTGATAAAAAAGGATGTCAAAAGACAAATAAGACAATTAAGACAAATAAGACAAATAAGACAAATAAGACAAATAAGACAAATAAGACAAATTAGACAAATAAGACAAATAAGACAAATAAGACAAATAAGACAAATAAGACAAATAAGACAAATAAGACAAATAAGACAAATAAGACAAATAAGACAAATAAGACAAATAAGACAAATAAGACAAATAAGACAAATAAGACAAATAAGACATGTTGGATGGGTGGTAGATTTTCGGATTCCCCCAGCGAAACTCAATCCTTTCAGTAGAGCTTGCTTTGAGCTGTAATTCATTGGATTTAAAGTCCGTTTTAATGTTTTTATCCACCGTCCAACAGAACTTTAACATTAGCATTTATTTAGTTATTATTTCAATTACACTGAAGGTTTCGTGTTCTGTTACTAACTGTTTAGGTATAGGTATCAACAACGTTTCTGTCTGATTTAGACGACCCATAGAAAATATTACGAGTTTAAAGATCGTGTAGGGTCACCATCCACATAGTCACTGGCGTCCGGAACACTCCCCGACCCGTATTGCTCGGAGTTCTCTTCAGCTGTACCGTTAACTTCCAGGACTGCCAGTTTAACTACTGGGCGTCTTAGAACTGTTGTCGCCGTTCTCACTATGGCACTCCTGATTCGTCCATCACGTCCTGGGAAAACTTGAAGCACTTTTCCCCTAGTCCATCCGTTTCGTTGGTGGTCCTCTACAATTATAACCAAATCACCAACTTCTATAGGCCTGCAATCGACGAACCACTTGGTCCTCTTTGATATTACAGGAAGGTACTCCCGGACCCAACGACGCCAGAATTGGTCCAGTATGCTCTGCAGAAGGTTCCAGCTTGATGTACATGATAGACCCTTATTACTCATGGCCTTTGCAGGTTGGTTCACTCCGCTGGTACTTAACATCAGAAAACAGTTTGGTGTAAGAGCGGTTTGATCTTCTGAGTCCACCGGCATGTATGTCAAAGGCCTCGAATTCACCATCGACTCCGCTTCAGCCAGTAGAGTGAGGAATACTTCATCGTTTGGTTTGCGAATCGTTGACAGCGAAGCTAGTGCACATTTCACGGAGCGAACCATTCGCTCCCACGCACCCCCCATATGTGGCGTTGATGGAGGGTTAAAACGCCACTGCGTAACCGTATTGGTGAAGGTTTCTGCCAGACTTTCATTTATCTCTCGACACTGCTGGTCTAATTCACGACTCGCGCCGACGAAGTTCGTTCCTTGGTCACTATAGATTTCTTTTGGAGAGCCCCGTCTTGCTATGAACCTTCGTATGGCCATCTTGCAAGATTCAGTAGACAAACTTGTCACAGGCTCCAGGTGCACCGCCCGAATTGTCAGGCAGGTAAAGAGTGCTACCCATCGTTTCACTTCACTTCGCCCTTGTTTGATGAGTAGTGGTCCGAAGTAATCGAGCCCAGTATAAGTGAAAGCTCGAATATTTGGCGTGGTTCTTGCAATCGGTAATGGTGCCATCCTCGGGTTGTTCGGTTTCGCGTTATAAACTTTGCACCACACACATTTTTTCCTGGTTTTCTTCAACGCCTCTCGCAATCTTGACACGTGATACTTTTGCTTCATCTCGTTGACAACCGTTTCGCTACTGTGGTGGTGATATTGCCGATGATACCAGTCCATTATTAGCAGCGTACCGTAGTGATCTTTGGGAAGAATAACTGGAAATCTGAAGTCTTGAGCAAAGTTGTCTGCATTTGCTATTCGTGTTTCCATTCTGATTACTCCATTCTCATCTAAAAATGGTGATACATGGCGAAGTTTGCTATCACGATCTAACTGAACACGTTGATTTGGTGGAAGTTCGTGGCTCCTGTTCATCCTGCTTATCTCCGTAGCGTACTCATCGAATTGGATTTGCTTCCAAATTGTTCTCTCCGCTTTCTCCAGTTCGTTCTGGTTCAAACATGTGGGCAACACCGACGACTCACCTCTTACTCGATAACTCAGTATATTGATGAATCTATGAACGTATGCAATTGTTCGTAGCAATCTTTCCCATTTGGAAAACCTGTCTAATGCTACCAATTCTCGGTCACTGTACGATGAACATGAATCTGACGTATTTCTTCCGGCGTGTCTGCAGAAGGCAACTTTTGTTGAGGCCAGGAATCTGGATGACCGTACAAGAAATCTGGTGCCTTAAACCAACGACTGCTTTCATCGAGGTGAAGTGCTTTCCATTTCGTTGCATCATCGGCAACATTCAGTCGGCTGGGAACCCAGCGCCATTCCTCGACGGAGGTCATATCCAGAATTTCTGAAACCCTGTGTGCCACGATTTGTCTGTATTTTCTCACATCCGATCGCAGCCAAGAAAGCACAGTGGTGGAGTCACCCACATAATTCTCCGGGTAATATTGAGCGTGTGATTCTTCAGTATAGTATTCGATAACCTGGCTCCAATAACTGCCGCCTGTAGCTCCAACTTTGGAATTGACAAGGGTTTCAATGGAGCGACGAGCCGAAACGAGAGAACATCGAATAACTCCACGGTCAATGATCCGAAAATATGCTGCACACGCGTAAGCTTCTTCACTGGCGTCTACAAAAAGGTGAAGCTCCAAATGATTGAAGCTTTCGGGGTCGTACTCCGGAAAGTGGCATCTAGGTATACGAACATATTCAAGTTGTTTCAGTAGCCTCGTCCACCGAATCCATTGGTCCCGCAGTTCGGTTGAGATCGGTTGATCCCATGATGTGCCTGAGCGCCATACATTTTGTATTAGTATTTTGCCGTGAATGACAATCACTGAAACTAACCCAAGTGGATCAAATACACTCATGACAACACGAAGTAGTTCCCTTTTTGTTGGAATTGCGTCACCATCTAGCAATAGCTGCACTGTCCGCTTAAAGAGCCCATCGAAAACGATAATATCCTTATTCGGAACCCAGATCATGCCAAGCACACGTTCGTAGTTATCTAATTTCTCCGTCAAGCTCTTTACCTTTTCTTCGCTTTTGCCTCCGACCCGTTCCAGAACGTCACTGTAGTTTGACAACCAGTTTCTGGTATCGAATCCGGCCTTTGAGTTGATGAACCGGATCTGCTCAGCTAACACGACCACCTGCTCTACGGTATCCACACTAAACAATACATCGTCTACGTAGGTGTCCTCGATGATTGCTTCCACAGCCTGTGGATGCTGATCTACATACTCGAAAGCATTTTTGTTTTTCACAACTTGTGATGTACAATGCGAACACGTTGACCAGAAGGTGGCCACGTCCATGACGAAGATCTCTGGTGGCTTGCTAGCATCATCTCTGCAAAGAAATCGTTGCACTTGCCGATCCCCAGGGCGAATCTCCACCTGATGGAGCATTTCCCGGATGTCGGCACTAACTGCCACTTGTAGTTGCCTAAATCGGCACAATACAGCGGGAAGCGATGTCAGAAGATCAGGACCGGATAAAAGCATGGAATTAAACGATTGATTCCCAACTTTAGCGGCTGCATCCCAAATTAATCGTACCTTCCCAGGTTTGCGAGGATTAACTACGACGCCCAGTGGTAAATACCATACCCGCTTGGGGTCAGCGTTCCGGAGTTCTTCAGCAGACGCTTTATGGGCGTACCCTTTATACAGGTATTCATTCAGCATTTTTTTACTGTTGCGTATAATTCGGGATTAGATTGTAATCGACGTTCGAGACACTGCAATCTTCTTTCAGCCATTGGACGGCTGTTGCTGAACTCGATATAATCGTATTTCCATAGTAGCCCAGATTGAAAGCGTCCCGATGGTGTACGAATAGTAGTCTGTTCCAGAATATTGCGTGCCCGCTTATCTTCATCGCATTCCAAAAGTGGCACTACAGAAGCACCAACACTTTCTAACGAAAAAAACTGATTCACTAAGTCATGAAGTTGTTGGTCTGGGGTACGAGCGCAGATGTGTAACTGACGATGAAATGCACCGGTTGGGCCATGAATCTTCCCGTAAACTGTCCATCCAAGTCTCGGTTTTGGTTGCAATTGGAGCCTCTTTTCCGCCTTCTCGTAGTTTTAGCACGGCCTTCAAATAACTGTTGTCCAAGCCGATAAGTATCCGTGGACGCACATTTACATAGCTTCGAATTGGCAGACCACGGAGATGCACGTACTTTGCACTAATGTCCTCGAATGACAGGGATTGAACTGGGAGACTGAGGTTTTTAACTGTATGTACTTTTTTCAAAGCGAATTGTTTCGATGTTCCAGCACCAGCGATATTCAGGCTGACGATACGAGAATTCTGTTCTACTCTTTCGATGTCACTTGTCCACTGTAGACATAAAGGATGCACATCTCCATCTAATCCCAATTCTCTGGCTACGTCCATGTCCATTAGAGTTGATGATGAACCGTCGTCAAGAAAGGCGTAAGTGTGCAGAGATTTTCCTTTGCCGAAAAGTGTAACAGGAACTATTCGAAATAAAACTGTGTGGCCCGACTGAAAATGAGCGGCTATTGACGTTTTCATCCCATTATCGTCTGTAGATGTTGCTTTTGGTTTCCCAGGATGTAAAAGCTTGTGATGTTTTTCTTCGCAACCATTCGCTCCACACAAAGATCCCTTGCAGGAAATTTACCATGACTCATGAGACATCTGCGACAAAGACGACGTTCCTCCACACACTTCCATCGCTCAGGTAGGCTCATTCCACGAAACGTGTAACAATCCCTAGATTTGTGACCCGTCTTCTGGCATACTGTGCATGGCTTTACAGTTGAATCTCTTTGTTCAGTTGGCTTTGCATCCCGGAACTGTTCCCTTTTGTGTTCCGAACCATCCATCGTATGGGTACTCACGAAAAGTTTCTCTCTTTGCTGCTTCTTATCGGGCTTTGATACACTTTCTGTCACATGCGAATAGGTAACATCACTGGCAGCCGACACGAGATTTGCCATGTAGCTACCAAACGTTGTTAAATCAGCAACTGGAAACCTGCGTTTATAAATTGCCCACTCCAAACTCAAATTAGAAGGAAGCTTTTCAATGAGTTCTTGAAGGAGGGATGGGTTAGCAAGGTGAGAAAGTTGACCCGCTGCCTGCAAGTGTGCACACAAGTTTTGACAAGCTAATCCGAAATGAATTAAGGTCTCCAGCTTATCGGCTTTAGGTGCAGGCATACCACGAACTTTGTGTAACAGCGAATTGATGATCAGCTCCGGTCTACCGTACAAGATTCGCAGTGTATCCATAACAGATGGCACTGATGATGGATTTAACAAGAAACTCCTAACAGCTTCCAAAGCACTTCCTCTTAAGCAGCGCTGTAAACGCAACAGATTTTCTCCGTCCGAATAGCCACACATTTCCGTAGAATTCCTATAGCTGCTCAAAAATAGCGGCCACTCGACAGGGTCGCCCGAAAATATAGGGAGCTCCTTGGGGACGACGTGTCTAGCTGCTAGCTGTTGAGAACTGTGTTGAACAGCTGTCGTTGAACTGGCACCGACGATTGAACAATTGGAGAAACGACTGGCGAACGGAAACTGGACACTGTTTGCACGGCGGAGCGACTCGCGTTGAGAGGAAATAAAGGGGTGCTCACACTCGGAGGTAGGAATTCACTCGATTGAACTGGTGGGCGTGGAGGGGTTGTACATGGTTCGGTCGGAGGTATGGGTTGCGGTACACTATGTGTTTGTGTATTTGGGGACGCATTGAAAGTAGACAAACCCGTATCGTTTCCTTGTTGAGTTCTGACAATATCAAAACATGCCTGACTTACCGCACTTGTTAGGGGTATAAACCTACTCTCTGGAAGCATTGTTGACATTGTTGAGTCCACGTAGTAGCCGGTTGGCTACATGCTGGCTGGCACCATGATGGTGCTTGGGGATGAGTGGGACACAAATGTTTCGGAGACCGGATGCGAAGCTAATGGATCCTGTAGATAGTTCGGTATATGTGCCTGCGGTCGTATGGTTACATCACGTGAGTCTGCTCGACCCGATGATCTTCTCAGCTGTAGTTGGAGATGTTCCATTCTCTCTTGAAGCTCCGTGAATTCTTGCGTCAGATCGTCTGCTGATGGTGTCGGTGAAACTACGATTCTAGCTTGTTCCGTTGAAACCGTCTCCGGAAGGGGAATTAGTACAGGTATCGTTGATGCATCTGCCGTTGAAGAACACATTCCTGTGAAGCGATTGTTGCCACTTGTTGACACTGGGATGAACGATTTTGGTATGGTACCAGTTCGAGACTGCTGGCCAGTAGTGATGAACTTGACACCTGTACTAGCTGTTGTAGTCGTAACTGATTGACATTGTACCCAATCTGATATTCTCCGTGCGTCGCGGCTCGATCGTTGACTTCTTACACTTCCTCCCTCTTCTTGTTCATCCAACTGCGAGAACAACAAATTATATTTTTTTGCTAGAAATTGTTGTTCCAATTGGAAAGCCTTGTCCCTCTGTGACTTTGCCCTTTGCTCTTCATCAGCAAGCTGTTGCGCATGTAATTGTTTTTCTTCCTCTAAACGTTGTAGCTCTAGAGCATTTCTAGCTGCTCGAGCACTGGCAGTTGATGATTTGCCCGATCTGCTGCCGTGTGAAGCAATCGTGAGCTGTGTACATATTCTGCAGACGAAATGACGATCGTCGGCCGCTATACTGTCATTCACACCAGCACATTGAGATTCTCACGTCCGAATGTGTGAGTGTCGATAAAAGGAAAACAAACACTCCTAGATGGTGCAACTCAGCAAAGATTGGGTAAAAATGAGTATATTTCCATATATTTTTTGACTCTTTTGAATTCATTGTGATGACCCGATCATTTTTGAGGTTATGAGCAGAAGGAAAACAAACATGTTTTTACACATGACGAATTGCACATTAGTGTGCGAGCGCTAAACGTCACTCATCTCTATTGATAGTGATGATAAATAAGACATCGCTCGCACTCCACCATCTTGCCCGCGTCTGGCAAACCACATGGGCATTTATTCTCCAACGATTTGGCCATGTCTCGTCTGGATTGCGACATTATGCCAGTTCGAATTAGCTAATTCGATGAGATCCAAATAAATCCGCGATTTAAATCTCAAAGATTGTTGGATGGGTGCTAGATTTTCGGATTCCCCCAGCGAAACTCAATCCTTTCAGTTGAGCTTGCTTTGAGCTGTAATTCATTGGATTTAAAGTCCGTTTTAATGTTTTTATCCACCGTCCAACAGAATTTTAACATTAGCATTTATTTAGTTATTATTTCAATTACACTGAAGGTTTCGTGTTCTGTTACTAACTGTTTAGGTATAGGTATCAACTACGTTTCTGTCTGATTTAGACGACCCATAGAAAATATTACGAGTTTAAAGATCGTGTAGGGTCACCATCCACATAGTCACTGGCGTCCGGAACAAGACAAATAAAACGAATAAGACAAATAAGACAAATAAGACAAATAAGACAAACAAGACAAATAAGACAAATAAGACAAATAAGACAAATAAGACAAATAAGACAAATAAGACAAATAAGACAAATAAGACAAATAAGACAAATAAGACAAATAAGACAAATAAGACAAATAAGACAAATAAGACAAATAAGACAAATAAGACAAATAAGACAAATAAGACAAATAAGACAAATAAGACAAATAAGACAAATAAGACAAATAAGACAAATAAGACAAATAAGACAAATAAGACAAATAAGACAAATAAGACAAATAAGACAAATAAGACAAATAAGACAAATAAGACAAATAAGACAAATAAGACAAATAAGACAAATAAGACAAATAAGACAAATAAGACAAATAAGACAAATAAGACAAATAAGACAAATAAGACAAATAAGACAAATAAGACAAATAAGACAAATAAGACAAATAAGACAAATAAGACAAATAAGACAAATAAGACAAATAAGACAAATAAGACAAATAAGACAAATAAAACAAATAAGACAAATGACACAAAATAGACAAATAAGACAAATAAGACAAATAAGACAAATAAGACAAATAAGACAAATAAGACAAATAAGACAAATAAGACAAATAAGACAAATAAGACAAATAAGACAAATAAGACAAATAAGACAAATAAGACAAATAAGACAAATAAGACAAATAAAGACAAATAAGACAAATAAGACAAATAAGACAAATAAGACAAATAAGACAAATAAGACAAATAAGACAAATAAGACAAATAAGACAAATAAGACAAATAAGACAAATAAGACAAATAAGACAAATAAGACAAATAAGACAAATAAGACAAATAAGACAAATAAGACAAATAAGACAAATAAGACAAATAAGACAAATAAGACAAATAAGACAAATAAGACAAATAAGACAAATAAGACAAATAAGACAAATAAGACAAATAAGACAAATAAGACAAATAAGACAAATAAGACAAATAAGACAAATAAGACAAATAAGACAAATAAGACAAAAAAGACAAATAAGACAAATAAGACAGATAAGACAAATAAGACAAATGAGACAAATAAGACAAATAAGACAAATAAGACAAATAAAATAAATTAGACAAATAAGACAAATAAGACACGACAAACTTCCGGGTATTCGTCCAGGAATTCCTCCTGATTTTTCTCCAGGAATCCTTCGAATGTTGCTCCAAGCATTTTTCCACATATTCTTCCATGAATTCCTTCAATTATTTCTCCAGATATTCCTTCGAATATTCCTCCAGGAACTTCTCTGGATATTCTACCAGGAAGTATTCCGGGTATTCCTACATGAACTCTTCTGGATATTTCTTCGAATATTCCTCTAGGCATTCTTCCAGATATTCCTCCAGGAATTCCTTCGAATATTTCTCCAGATATTCTTCCGGATATTCATTCAGGAACTCCTCTGGATATTTCTCCAGGAATTCCTCAAGGTAATTCTCTAGGAAGTCTACTGGACATTCCACCAGGAATTCATTCGGATATTCCTCCAGGAGTCCCTCCTGATATTCTTTTAGGAATTCCTTCAAGAATTCCTCTGGGTATTCTTCCAGGAATTATTCCGGGAATTCCCTAGGAATTCTTAGAGGAATTCCTAAAGGAATATTCGAAGGGGTTCCTGGAGGAATATCTGGACGAATTCCTGGAAGAATATCCGGATGGATTACTGGTGGAATATCCGGAAGATTTCCTGGGTGAATATCCGCTCGAATTCCTGGAGAACTATCCGGAGATATTCTTGGACAAACTCCTGTCGGAATATCTAGACGAATTCCTGGAGGAATATCCGAAGAAATATCCAGAGGAATTCTTGAAGGAATATCTGCAAGAATTCATGGAGGAATACCCGGAAGAATTCCTGGATGAAAATCCGCTTTAATTCCTGGAGGAATATTTGAAGCAACTTCTGGAGGAATTCTTGGAGGAATATTTTATTTGTCTTATTTAACGTATTTGTTTGTATTTGTCTTGTTTGTCTTATTCGTCTTTTTAGTCGTATTTGTTTTATTCGTCTCATTTGTATTATTTCGCTTATTTGGTTTATTTGTCTAATTTGTCTTATTTTTCTCGTCTCTTGGTAACAATGGTAATTTTTGTATGGAATATGGGAAACTTGGTTAAAGTAAAAAGACTTTCCTTCAAAATTTCATGCGGTTGCAAATACTTTCTATTACATCAAAATGATCGTTGGAAAATCTCAAAACTTTTGTCAGTTTACACTAAGTTTTTCTTTTTAGAGCTTCGCAAAATCGGGCACCACTGTAACTCAGTACATTTTAAAATTGATCTTCAGCAAAAAAAATCGTTTATTACTTATTCTCAGCACTCAGTCACTTTTACTGAGATATCGGCAAAAATCATGCTGAAACTCGGCGGTGCCCATGTCGGGCTACTCGGGAAAATAAACAAAAAATGCTGAAATCTCGGCGAAAAAAATTAAGTTTGCTGGGTTCTTCAAAATTCGTTAAGAAGCAAAAATTTCAGTTATACAGTAGTTCAGTATTTAGAGCTTAATTCAAATTTGGAAAATAGTTGGTCCACGAAATTTTCTAGGAACATTCCTTGATAAATTCCAGAGATTGTCAGTATTATTCCCATATCTATTTCTTTTGCCTTCATTTCCGATAAGACGATTTTGAAAGAACTGAAATATTTACGCTTTCTTCAAAAAACTTCAAGTACCGTACCATAGTTTTTGAAAATGTTTTCGGGAAAAAGTGTTGGAACCATGTGACAAACCTGTTTGATGTGTTAAATTCAATAATAAACAGTACCTCGTAACCTTGAGACTATCTAATGAGTACAAGCAATATGTGTCGTTAATTTAAAATAAACGTTGAAATCGTCGAAGTCGAAATAAAACGTCTTGCACCTCTTAATTTTATAGCCTGTCTCCAAAGTAAGATTTGCTTTCTTACAAACACTGATTGTCAGGTAATCTTATTAATCGCACAGCTCCTCGTTCAAAGCTTCTTCGTATGGGACAACTTAGACGCTCACCGAGTCATGTTTCCTTTGAGTTTTGAACTTTTCATCAACCTCCGAGCTCGAACGACCAAAGCTTTTGCTTTTTATTTCCTTCAACCTCCGCGCATTGTTTAACGCTCGCCTGGCAACCATAATCCGGTGTAACGCTTCGTGGAATGCCAATCACCATTAGCTTAACTTTTATGTTCTCTCGTTCGCTTCTTAAACTGAAAAGCGAACAGCAGGGATAATAAACCTCATCCCGCCATTTGCCGGATATTCACTGGGAAACTTTACACTGCGTTTATAAGTGGAAAGTGAGTGTGTGTATGGGCGATGCTTATTATGGTGGTGCTTCATCCTGGTAAAAATCCCAACTCAAAAAACATTACCCTCGGGAATCGCTGCCACATACCTTGCAACGAGGTAAGCTCTTTTTCTACAGGAGCGTCATATACATGTGATCTCGCAGTTAAACTTAAGTGGACAACGAAAGTTATGATCCGCCATCGCCCTCGTCATCGTTAACGTGGTAATCCTTAGGGAATCGTTCCAGACTCAGATGCCCGCCCTCGCCGGCGAACGCATGTCACTTTTTGAAGACTTCTGCAACTGATGACAGGTACTTGACGTAATCAACGATTTCGAACGGAACAAAGTTTGAATTGGGTCATTTGGAACTTTTCTTCCGGATGGAAGTAACAGATGGAAAATTCCGGAAGAATGACTTCATGCTGGGTGGATTTGCTTTATATTCATTACTGGGATTAATTTGACGTCCCTAATTGAAGTTGATATTGCCGTGGGTAATAACAGCTGATCAATAAAGTCGCAAATCGACATTATCGGTTCCTTAATTGTGGGCTTGGGGCTTTTTCTTACAAATTAGCAATCGTCTGCATTAGCATCTATCCACTTGATTCTTATCTGCAGTCAAGAAACATAATTTACGCAATCTAACGACTTGTGATACATTTCTTCTGTCGCCGAAATTTCCACCTCGGCAGCAAAGGTTTCAGCGAAAAATAAAATATCATTTTATCTCGAGCTGAAACAGAAACTTGATGCTTTACGCGTGAGATGCGAAACCATGCCAGTAGCTCTGAGAAATCCTGCTCTGGTGCTTTGAAGCTCGGTAAAAGGCACATTTGCTGCGTCCGTACAACTTCCTCCGACAGCATGGTTCTGGTTGATGGCGGCGGAGATAGAATCAGGAAATATCTTTTGGAAAGAGAGAAAGGAAGTGTGACGAAAAAAAAGATGTCTAGAATGCTGTAAATGGAAATTAGGTTTGTCAGCTTGTCTCGAATCACCGCGGGGAAGCTCGTACGTATTGTGACACTTCCGCGGCAAGTTGCCTGCACTGGTTT
Organism: Armigeres subalbatus; assembly: GCF_024139115.2. Lineage (NCBI taxonomy): Eukaryota > Metazoa > Arthropoda > Insecta > Diptera > Culicidae > Armigeres > Armigeres subalbatus. The sequence continues at coordinate 361,084,368 of NC_085140.1, read as the reverse complement.
GGAGGAGCCAATACTTTTTGATCAGATTTACTCGTTGAGCACGTGAAGAGACATGTTGCTTGAATGTTTATATCAAACATTGATTTGATATTCGTTTTGGAACAGTCGATAAAGTGAGCTATGATACAACACATGATAATAAATCTGGTGACAATTTCACCGGCTGATCGCAACATTACAGCAAACTAAGTGCTTTAACGTACCATATTTCCATTGAACGGTCATAGTTAGGGAAAGTAGTCCCTTGAAGAGGAAACTTCTTTTTTTAAGTAAAACTGTACCTAATATTGACTGTTTCCTTGGTATCAAAACGCGCTAACCACTTTTTTGGGAACCTACAAAAGCGTCGCCAACAATTATATTCTTAAACTGTGTTAGCAGGATATTCAATCATTTTAATCTGCATGAAAAACAGAGCTCAATTTTGGGAAATAATGGGATTCTTGAACTTATAAAATTTTGTTCACAGTTGATCTTATGGCCATTTTTGTTGGCGACGATTTTGGCGTCAATTTGCTTTGCGACGATTTCAAATCGTCGCGGCCGATAAGGTGGGAAATTGATAATATAAGACACATAATTTCCATATTTTGATGAAATATTTGATTTCGTACAGTGGTCCATAAACTTCATCAACGTAAATACCAGCATCGTCATAATCCAAGTAACCCTAATTTCTATTCCTTTCCTACTGTAATATTTTATTTCTAATCTCGACAACAGCAACAATCCAGGTTTTTACGCTAGCCATAAATTAACAAGGGGTGAATCAATTTTGACGTATGCCGTGAACTGAATTTTAAAAATGATATCTTGGTAGCCATGAATTAGAGTCTGAAGATCTGTCATGTTTGCATCCATTATGAAAATCGAATTCAAGTTTTTGAAGATAGATTTGTATTTCGTATAATTTAAAATATGAAACTAATTTAATTATTTCTAGGGCATTGACTGAAATTGCAGAACTGAATATAGAATACGTAGGTTGCACTCTGGAAACTGCGTTTAGAATACGAGTACGAGAAAATCGAAAGGAAAGGTAGAACGAAACATTGTGGCTGTTCGACCGGCTCGTATTAAATGACCACTTCAGCAGATGCAAATCGTTACCCAGCACGAGATGGTGGAATTAATTCAAGTTGTGTTTGGATAATATGTAAGCAATAGCCGCAAGTACTAGACAAATGAAGGTTCAGATTGTTTCGCATTGACAAATACACTATTATGAGACCTCGGAACTTCCCCTGTTTGTTCTGGATGTGAAATGCGGAGCAGCGTTGCAGTCGTTTCTGCATTAGTTCTTAGAACCACGGATCAGGTGATGAGCCTCAAGAAATATACCCTAAAAATTTTCTATGCATGCGTTTTAGTATCCCCATGTGACATTATTCTTGGTTAATCTTGTTTAATTAGTCCATAAATAAATACCTAATAATACATTTTTATTGTGTAATTATTCCCGTATTTATGGTTTCAAATAAACTTTGAATCGCATTCGTTCGAAAGTTTTGGTCGATTATCCAGGCTGAATGCTCATAAGGCTGAACTCAAAAGGCTGAAATCCCGAAAGGCTGAAAGTCTCAAAAGCTGAAAAGTACCAGAAAGCTGAAATTGAGGGGATGGAATGAATCCCAAGAATAAAAAATAAAAAAATTAAGAATAAAGAATAAAGAATAAAAAATAAAGAAATAAAGAATAAAGAATAAAGAATAAAATAATAAAGAATAAAGAATAAAAAATGAAGAATGAAGAATGAAGAATGAAGGATGAAGAATGAAGAATGAAGAATGAAGAATGAAGAATGAAGAATAAAGAATAAAGAATAAAAATTGCTCAGAGAAAAAGGAAAAAGAAAAAAGAAAGAGGAAAACGGAAGAAGAAAGAAGGATAAAAGATGAAAGATTGAAGAAAGAACATAGAAGAAAGAAGAAAGGAAAGTTATGATAAAGATGGAAGGAGGAATAATGATGAAGCAAGATGAAAATAGGAAGAAAGAAAACAGAAGAAGGAAGGATAAAAATGGAAGAATGAAGAAAGAAGAAAGAAGGAGGAACAAGAATGAAGAAAAAAAGGAAGAAGGTAAAAGAAAGAAGCAGAAAGAAGGGAAAAATGAAAATGAATAAAGAAGAAAACAAGACGAAAGAATAAAGAAAATGAAGAAACAAGGGACAAGAAAGAGGAAAAAAAAAGAAGAAGAAAGGACGAATCTAGGAACAGAAAAAACGATTGAAAAGGGAAGAAAGAAGAAGAAAGAAGATAGAATGAAGAAAAAATAGAGAAAAAAAGAATAAGAAAATATGAAGAAGAAACTAGGTTTAGGACTAGGATGAAGGTAGAAGAAAGAAGACAGAAAGGAAGAAAAAACAAAGAAATGAAAGAAGAAAGAAAAAAGAAGAAAAAACAAGGAAAAGGAAGAAATAAGAAAGAAAAAGGTAAGAAGGAAAAAGAACAACAAAGAAAAATAAAGGAAGAAGAAGCTAGAAAAAATAAGTTTGAACAAGGAACAAGGAAGGCAGAAGAAGGAAGAAGGGAATAGGAACAAGAAAGGAGGATTGTGGAAGGAAGAACTATGGAGGAAGAATTAAGAAGAAAGAAGGTAGATCGAAAAAAGAAGAATGAAACAGGAAAAAGGTATTAGGAAGAGTTGAAGAAGAAAGAAGGAAAAGGAAGAATGGAATAAAAAAGAAGTAGAAAAAGGGGAGAAGAAAATAGGAAGAAAGAAGGAAGAATAAAAAAGGAAAAAGGAAAGAAGAATAAAAAATTCGAAAGTAATTTTGACAAGAATCAAAAATCAAATACAAGAACCAAGAACAATAATGTCTTGTTCCTTCCTATGTCATCTCAATTTTTTTAAGGTGTATAGACTAAAAAATAGAAATAAGAAAATTGAAAAACAGCAAGATGTCGCAAGAAGGTTGCGGATCATTTTAGTTTGTGCCTTAATAGGGTCAAATGTGAATTCTTCCACTAATACTGATTTCTCATGATTTTTCAGCCTTTTGTTATTTCAGCCTTATGTGAGATTTTTACTTTTCAGCCTTTCGTGTTCAGCCTTATGAGTTTTCAGCCTTATGTGATTCAGCCTTTCGTGGAAAACGCTTCTTAAGATAGTTCGAGACCACTCCCCTCTTTGGAAAAAGGGGCTCCCATACAAATGAAGCACCGATAACTCGAGAATTAATCAAGCAAATGGAACCATGTGGACATTTTGGAAGGGAATATATGTTTCTGTGGTGGTTCGAAACCCCTTTCCTTCTGAAATGGGGGCAACACTCGAGAACTAATTTTAGAATACATCAATTTCAGGTGAAACGAAGTTCGTCGGGTCTGCTAGTAATGAATAAAATTGGGGGATGTCAAAAAATGTCAACGGTTTTCTATTGCTAATTTGCTTATAACGTTATTCAAAAGTTATCTACAATCCGGATCTTTCGATTCACATCCTAGTATCCTAGAATTTTGTTGACAAACAGCCCATTGTTCTAAATACAAAATGTGAGGCATGAGAATGTAATTAAAACCCTGAATAATCCACTAATGCACTAATGCCTTCGTCCATATAAAAAAATAGTATTTTGGCCATAACTTTTGAGCCCATAGAGCGCTCTGGTCAATTTTGAATAGGAAACAATGGGACAGGATTCCCCGTCGAATGCAACTTGTTGCGATCAAATCGATTCAGGAAAAGTGCCTTAAAATGAATGACGTTTTTTTGCTCGCATATATATATCTCGGGTACTTATTCAAAAGGACGTATGTGATTTTGTAAACAAAGATTCAAACGTCGATTTGTCCAATCTGATAGCACTCCCACGCAAACCATCACCACAGACAGATAGGGGAAGCCTTCGGCTACCTGTTGGTGGTGTTGGTTTGCGTGGGAGTGCCATCAGATTGGACAAATCGACGTTTGAATCTTTGTTTACAAAATCACATACGTCCTTTTGAATAAGTACCCGAGATATATAATATATATAATAGCCCTGTTTGTCTGTCCGGTGACTAGCCAACCAGACGCAGCACGCGGGGAAATTATCACAAAAAATAAAATATCTGACACTTTAATTCTTTTTTACAATCAGATGCAGAAAACAAAACCAGTGACAATCTTAGACAATCAGACACAACATTTGATGAAAAAAAATCACAGACAACAGACGTTAAAAATTTTGATTTTTTTAATGCAATCGTTCATATTTAAAAAAAAAACTTGCCACGGGCGCTATTGCGTCCACAAATAAACTAGTATATATATATATATATATATATATATACATACACACGCAAGGACAGACATCAACTCAGTTTGTCGATTGGTATATAACTCTATGGGTCTCCAGTATTCCTATAAAAAGTTTGTTTTTGAAGTGAACGTATACATACTCAGTATATGAGAAAGGCAAAATTGTCACGGAATGTCATGACATTAATGCCATTAGACTACTTTTCATATACCTAGTAATCTTGAACCGATTTTCTCGCAACAAGTTGCGTTCGACAGAGGGCAAAGCCTAGCTGATCACCATATAAGGTTGGTGTCTTGGCTAAATGCGATAAAGGCAGTATCACTACTCGGTGAATTAAGTTTGGGTTTTTCAAAAACTTCAGAAAGCAATGAGATCGACTGGTCATGTCGGTAGTTATACACTCCCTGTCTTATTTGTTGTATTTATTAGATATGTAATAATGGCAAAACATACTTTTGCATATAAACGATAAAGACGGATCCATAAAAAACTGGAAAACGATCCATAAATAACATCTGAATATTCCTTAAAATGTTACCATAAATCCATAAAATAGTTAATGAGATTCCATAAAGAATAATTTTTCGATCCATAACTAAGCCAATATTTAGCAATTAATTGGGAAATATGTTCCATTAACATAGTCAAGAAAAACAATAAAATTCTTGCTATTTTCCCATGAAAATATGACAAATGATCCATAAAAAACTATATTTTGATCCATAAAACTTCAAATTTGCGCATTTTTTAACGTGATGATGATCCATAATTTCAGTAATATGATCCATAATTTTAGTCATATGATCCATAATTCTGGCCATTTGATCCATAACTTTGTTCAAATGATCCATAGTTTTGTTGATATGATCCATAAATTTTGATAAATGATCCATAGATTTTATAAAATGTGTGGATCAATTAATATAGTTTCATTGGCCTTCTTTCAAAGCATTATGGATCACATTATCAAAATTATGGATCATACGACCAAAATTATGGATCATATGGCTGAAATTATGGATCATCATCAGGATATAAATTGCGCAAATTTGAAATTTTATGGATCAATTTATAGTTTTTATGGATCATTTTTCAAAGTTTTATGGATCATAAAAATATTCTTTATGGAATCTCTCGAACTATTTTATGGATTTATGGTAGCGTTTTATGGAACATTCAGATGTTATTTATGGATCGTTTTTCATTCTTTTATGGATCGTTTTTCCACATTGAATGGTGCAAAGTAAGGGCTGCCTGTAATAATTGTGCAAAGTGACGCTTTTTCACGTCAGTTTTTTGATCTTGAGTTGGTGCTACAATTGATTTTGAAGATAAAAGTAAAACGTTGGATAAATATTCACAGATGTGTTAATCGCTCATCAATCGTTATTTTTTTTTAAACCAACACTTGGATTCTGATAAAAAAAAATATTTATAGAATTGTGTACTTCATCCTGAATTGTGAAGGAAAAACTAACAGCTACGAAGGATCCACCCACGTAGCTTGTTTCATTATTCTTTTGGGCTTTCCGAATGCCCTTGCGCTAACCTTGTGCTGTGCTATTGCCGGAATTGATTTAAAAGCTAAGCTAGCGATATTCACTCGATTCTTTTTTTACACGGGGGATGTGTTCCGTGTAAAAAAAGTTTTCAGTTAAAAATTCGAGAATCCGTGTAAATGGAGCAACTTTGCAAAAATTTTGTATGGGATTTTTTTTACACAACCGTGTAAAAACAGAATCGGGTGTATTTACAAAGTTTTTTTTTTTTTTTTAAACCAGCATTCTATTTCCAATTTTCAAATTGTAATGATAAAGAAAAAATATGTTATATAAGTGAAATTACAAAGACGGTCAAACTAGTGAATGACATCCCGACTAATAGGTGGATAAATGTTTTCATGCCTATTGAATAAGATATTCTTAACTTCATAAATGATAATATGTACAGGACGAAAACAAATAAATATTGGTCAACTATTCCTGATGTAGTGATGTATCTATCTATCTATCTATATATATAAAACTCAATGTTTGTATGTTTGTATGTATGCTCCAGCATAACTTCTGAACCCATTTACCAATTTTAACAAAATTTGGAACACACATTCTTTATCTTTAGGAGACGACGATAGGGGGGTTAGGCATGCCCTTTGGAAAAGGGGGAGGGTGTGGGGGGAGGGGTATTGCTTAGATATCGATCAACTCAGTGTAAATTCTGAACCCCTTGGCCGATTTCAACCAAACTTGGAACACAAATTCTTTATCTTACAGAGGAGACGAGAGGGGGTTAAGCATGCTCTTTGGAAAAGGGGAGGGGATGGGGGTAGGTGTATTGCTAAATTAGCGATCAACGCAGTGTAAATTGGGAACCCCTTGGCCGATTTCGACCAAATTTGGAACACAAATTCTTTATCTTAAGGAGACGACGATAGGAGATTAAGCATGCTCTTTGGAAAGAGGGAGGGTGTGGAGAGGGGTATTGCTTAGTAATCGACCAACTCAGAGTAAATTCTGAACCCCTAGACCGATTTCAAACAATTTCGGAACACGAATTCTTTATCATAAGAAGACGACGATAGGAGGTTAGGGATGCTATTTACAAAAGAGGGAGGGTGTGGGGTATTGTTTAGCAATCGATCAACTCAATGTAAATCCTGAGCCTCATGACCGATTTGAACCAAATTTGTATCAAATATTGTCTAATAATAAGGAAGCGATTTAAGTGGATGTGGGATTGGGTTGTTTAGAAAACGACTTAATTTAAAATCGCTTTATTTAGTACATCCGAGGTTCTTTGACATTGTACAATGCTCCGAAAACAAATTGCCCGAATTCCTTAAAAATAGCAATCCCTGAATGAAGCAGGCCATTAACATAACACTATTTGGCCTAAGGCCATTCGACATAGGACATTTGTGATAATTATGAACAGCATCAAAAAAATCTTGCATAGAAAGCGAGCATTTGCTGGGTATACAACAATGGTAATTGTTGTTCATCGGAATAATGGTATGCCCAGTGAAAAGCAATGATTAATGTGTTTCCTCCTGAATGGTGGATGTGATTGCTTCTTTAAAAGTAGGCATTTGCCCGGAATAAGGCAATGGTGGGTGTGATCCCTTCTTTAAAATATGCGTTGCCCGGAATATGGCATCGATGGATGTTTTTCCTTCTTTAGAAATAGACGTTTGCCCGGAATAAGACCAAAATCAGTCAATGTTTCCAAAAGCCTTCTTTTAATCAAATGATAAAGTATGAATAAGTAAACACAATTACCCTGTTGACCAATTGGTTTTTATCATTTTCCGATTGTAAAAGAAAACTGCAAACCAAACTGGCAATTCCGAGCAAGGCCGGGTACATAAAGCTAGTTCTACATAAGTGCATTCCCTAGAGCACGCTTCAATCAACGGGTCAGTACAAAAAAGATTATCTATTTTTGAACTATGGTACACACTTATTTTTTTTACCGGGATCTCAGCAAAATGTTGAACTTTTACCGAGATTCGCACAGCCGTGCCCCGGCAAACATGTTTTTGCCGAGATTTCTGTCAAAATTACTGGAAATCAGCAAACATTTTGGCGAAAATCAGCTAAGTAACCCCATTTTTGCTGAAATATCCGATTTGTATTTTGCTGGCCCACGGCTGTGAGGATTTTTGCCGAGCTGCAGAAATAAAAACTAAGTGTGTATGGTTCAAAAACTTGCTCAGCAGTTCGAGAGTGCCCATAATTTTAGTCTAGGTCTCACTAAGTCCAATTGAGGATTAGGTTACACGGAGCTTCGAAGACATTCTCTATAAAGAGAATGTTTTTAACCCTTCGTTGGGAACTAATTTGGATGAAGTGAGATCTATTACTAGAACATTAAAAGACTAAAATAAATACTCCCCCTAAACAATTAGAAAATTCCCATAAAAAATAGAAAATTGCCAATAAAGAAATCAGGGTATGAGCAATAAATAAATATAAAATTTCCACAAATAAAACAAAATTTCCATAAACAATTAAAAAATTTCCACAAAACAAAAATAAATAAGCACTTTTAAAAGCAAAAATTGCAATTATAAAAGAAGAATTTTCAAAAAAAAAATACAGAATTTCCATAAATAAATCAATATAAGCAATACAAAATTACAAAATTTTCCACAACATAAATATATTTTTTCCATAAAAAAAATAAAAAATTTCCACAAAATGATCAATAAAGAGCAATAAAATAATAAGAAAATTTCCATAAAGAAATATAAAAAAGCAATCAAACTGCGCTTTTTTTTCATAGATGACCCCTTCTTTAAAAGCGTTTAAAGATCATGTGAAATTTCATCAGCTTTATTGCTTTCTTGTATTTTTCAGTGGAATTTTTTTTATTTTGTTTTATTGCTCTTTATTGATTATTTTGTGGAAAATTTTTAATTTTTTATGGAAAAAAATATTTATTTTGTGGAAAATTTTGAAACAGTTCTTTTTTTAAATTCCCTTCTTTATTTGTTAGGCACTCTGTGTTACTTAACCGCTACTGTGCCGAGATCTACTGTGGTATTCTGCTGAACAGAATCCACACAGAATCTATTTTTAGATTTCCATTACCATTATTGTTGTCGTTGCCAGTCCATCTCATCGTGAGTCCATTGTGTCCTTTTGTCCATGTCGTGCATCCAATGTTCGTTGCATTGTACAGTTGCCATTAAGCCGAGTCCGTTGGAGGAATGCCTCCGAGAAGAACAAGTTGTCAGTCGTCATCAGGCAACCGTGACAGTAAGACGCATTCCCCATGGACTGGGCATCCGGCGAGTGACGAAGGTTTGGTGGAGGGGCTGGGAATTGAACCCATGACCATTCACTTGTAAAGCGAACGTGCAGCCAACTACGCTACGGGACCCCCCGAAGTAGTTTATTGCTAATATTGATTTATTTATGGAAATTTTGTATTTTTTTCGTGGAACATTTTCATTTCTCTATGGAAAATTCTTCTTTTATAATTGCTATTTTTGCTTTTAAAAGTGCTTATTTATTTTTGTTTTGTGAAAAATTCTTAATTGTTTATGGAAATTTTGTTTTATTCGTGGAAATTTTATATTTATTTATTGCTCATGCCCTGATTTTTTATTGGCAATTTCCTAATTGTTTATGGAAAATTTCTAATTTTTAATGGAAATTTTATTTTGCTGCCAAATTAAAAAATATGGAAGCCCCGGGTTTACTATGTATGGACCTTATCTTCAGAAATGTGTACGATTAGTCTGGAGGTTGAAGATGGACTGTTTATTCAATTTTGATTTTCGTTACAAGAAGTTTCGTTACACAAAATATACATAGGGAGGAGCTTCGAGTTAGGTATATGAGTGAGAAAGGAAACATCGTATGAACACATGTGTCGCGGGTACGATGCACTGCAGTCGTGGGTACGATGCACTGCATCGTAAGTAAGGGGCCATCCACAAAGTACGCCCCGCCCCGGGGGGGGGGGGGGGGTTCCGAGCAGCGTGACGACTCATACAAAAATTTTAGAGGTTTAATACAAGAAGCGTGACGAAGGGGGGAGGGGGTTGAAAATCGAAAAATTTTTGCGTGACGTACTTTATGGATCTTCCCTAAGGAAATCGAATTACGCGTCCTAATCGATTGTATCGTAATGAACATATGGTTTTGTTTCTAGGTGCGATGACATGGGTCATCGTCTCGGTCATAATGTGAAAAGGATGACATAAAGTTATTTGAAGTGGTTTCACATGTTAATACTTGTTGCTATGGTAATAATTGCATTTTCGTGATGCAAGATTTTTGACTGTGGGAAAGTTAATAACTTGGAATGTGAGACGCCGTTCAACGTTTTATGTTTCTTGCACTATTGACATTAATGCATTTGAAATTTATTAATCGAAGACAATTTTGAATATTGAGTTAAGCTGGTATGCTACACGGGTGAAGATGGTATTTTCTACATACTTATCAAAAAACTTACTGAGAGCAATTTATCCTTTATGGTTAATTTATTTAACAAATGTTTTCAATTAGCATAGTTCCCAGATAAATGGAAAAAAAAATCAAAGTTGTCATAAGACGAGTTTGTACAATCCCATTTAATTTCACCACTTAATTGTACCTTGATAGATACGTATTTCGACCTCAACAGTAAGGTCGTCTTCAGTGTCTCGTACTTGACTCGACTCGAAGTACGAGACACTGAATACGGCCTTACTGTTGAGGTAGAAATATGTATCTGTCAAGGTACAATTAAGTGGTGGAATTAAATGGACTTGTACAAACTCGTCTTATGACAAGTGAAGACATTCCACTAAAAAGCTCAGAATAATTTTCTTAGCCAAATTTATTTATTTATTCAGACTAAGGCCGAAGTGGCCTGTGCGGTATATAAGAGTCTTCTCCATTCGGCTCGGTCCATGGCTACACGTCGCCAACCACGCAGTCTACGGAGGGTCCGCAAGTCATCTTCCACCTGATCGATCCACCTTGCCCGCTGCGCACCTCACCTTCTTGTGCCCGTCGGATCATTGTCGAGAACCATTTTCCCAGGGTTACTGTCCGACATTCTGGCTACGTGCCCGGCCCACCGCAGTCGTCAGATTTTCGTGATGTGAACGATGGATGGTTCTCCCAGCAGCTCATGCAACTCGTGGTTCATTCGCCTCCTCCACGTACCGTCCGCCATCTGCACCCCACCATAGATGGTACGCAGAACTTTCCTTTCGAAAACTCCAAGTGCGCGTTGGTCCTCCACAAGCATCGTCCAGGTCTCGTGTCCGTAGAGAACTACCGGTCTAATGAGCGTTTTGTAGATTGTCAGTTTGGTATGGCGGCGAACTCTTTTCGATCGGGGCGTCTTGCGGAGTCCAAAGTATGTACGATTTCCTGCCACTATACGTCTCCGGATTTCTCTGCTGGTATCATTTTCGGCATTCACCAGTGAGCCCAAGTACACAAATTCTTCTACCACCTCGATTTCGTCATCACCGATGCAAACTCGCGGTGGGTGGCTCACATTGTCTTCTTTTGAACCTTTTCCTATCATGTACTTCGTCTTCGACGTGTTGATGACTAGTCCGATTCGCTTGGCTTCCCTCTTCAGTCTGATGTAGGCTTCCTCCATCTTCTCAAAGTTACGTGTCATAATATCTATATCGTCGGCGAAGCCAAATAGTTGAACGGACTTATTGAAAATTGTAGCACTCGTGTTAATCCCTGCTCTTCGTATTACCCCTTCCAAAACGATGTTGAATAGCAGACACGAAAGACCATCACCTTGCCGTAACCCTCTGCGCGTTTCGAAGGGACTCGAGAAGGCCCCTGAAACTCGAACTACGCACATCACCCGATCCATCGTCTTTTTGATCAACCGTGTCAGTTTATCCGGAAATCCGTGTTCGTGCATTAGCTGCCGTAGCTGGTCCTGATCGATTGTATTATATGCGGTTTGAAGTCGATGAATAGATGATGTGTGCGCACGTTGTATTCCCGGCATTTCTGCAGTACTTGGCGAATGGCGAACACCTGGTCCGTGGTGGAGCTTTCGCCCATAAAACCCGCCTGGTACTGCCCCACGAACTCCCTTGCAATTGGTGCTAGTCGACGGCATAAAATTTAGGAGAGTACCTTGTAGGCGGCATTCAGCAAGGTGATTGCGCGGTTGTTGCTACAATCCAACTTATCGCCCTTTTTGTAGATGGGACACACGACACCTTCCATCCACTCCTGCGGCAAAACTTCCTCCTCCCAAATCTTGGTAATGACCCAGTGCAGCGCTCTAGCCAGTGCCTCACCACCGTGTTTAAATAGCTCTCCTGGTAGTTGGTCAACCGCAGGGGCTTTGTTGTTCTTCAGCCGGCCAATCTCCTCCTGGATTTCCTTGAGATCCGAAGCCGGTAAAATTATGTCCTGCGCGCGTTCTCCCGGGTCCATCACCATACCGCCATCTTCGTCTGCCACATCACCATTCAGGTGTTCTTCGTAGATCTGCCGCCACCTTTGGATCACCTCACGCTCGTTCTTAAGAAGGTTCCCGTTTATGTCCTTACACATATCAGGATGTGGCACGTGGCCCTTACGTGAATGGTTTAACTTCTCATAGAACTTTCGTGTGTTATTTGCGCGGTACAGTTGCTCCGTCTCTTCACGGTCTTGATCTTCTTGCTGGCGCTTTTTCCTCCGGAAAATCGAGTTTTGTCTGTTCCGCGCCCGTTTGTTTGCAGATGACACAGGTCTCTCAGCAATAGGGCAAAGCCTTTGTGTAATATGTAGTAGATTGCAAAAAAGTTTGGATATTTTCTCCACTTACTTGCAAAAATGGAAAATTTCCCCGAATGCTTCCGAAACCCAGCTTATAATTTTCCCACATAAGCCGAGAGCTTCTCATTTCTAATCTTCTACCAGACATATTGTCGCTATGAATGGAGTTCCAATTAATTGGTATAGCGAAGCTAAATATTTACGACTTCTGCTGGATCAAAAATTTACTTTTAAAAGTCACTTGAAGGCATTCAAGCATAAAGAAAAAAATATATTAAGTGTCTATATCCACACAGCAAAAAAATATGAAAATTATACGTGATGGAATTTATACACACACTCAAAATATAAAGCTGTAATTTTTTGCTAAATACATTTTTCCGTTAAACATAACGTAAACTGTTTAATGTATTCACCAGCATATAGAAACATATGTTTTATGATATAATTTCCCATTTCAAACTGATATTTAATGTGAATGAAGCATAATTTTACGTCATACTCTCATTTTTCTATCATACCAAACGTAAATTTACACGCCATTACCAAGTTCAACGCCGCGCTCTCAAATCAGGTTCAAACGTTTTCAGTCGCCATATTGAATACGCGTGATCTGTGAAAAAAGGTTTGTTTTCTATCGATAATGTCGCGAAAAATCGTTTGTAGTTGCGGAAATGCAAGTGAAAGTGTTCCGGATTTCATTAATCACATCCGGATACATCGCAATCTCCTATTTTTCAAGTGCCCAGTCGATAAATGCGAACTCGCCTTCAAATCATACAGATCTTTCCGTAACCACTTGAAAAAGCGTCACTCTGCTGCTGTCGTTGGCCCTTCTCGGAAATGCACACTTGCATTTTGTACATTTGAAGACACGGATATTAAAAGGATTTTCAAACATGCTCAAAAACACATTTCGGATGGTCAGCCTGTGTATTGCCCTTTAAGATGCCCGAGACGGAAGCCCTTTGCAACATTTAATAGTCTAAGACTTCATAACCTCTACGCCCACAAATTTGACTTTGTCCAAATGAGAAAAGATTGCATAGCTAACGTTAATGCGTCAATCCGGGAGCCAGATTTCAGTGCCGAAACACCCATTGAAAACGCCTCCGAGGACGAAGAAGAACCGATCAATCCTGGAAGAGCTGATGGTTTAATTGATTCAGTCTACGATTTGGAGTGCGCAGTGGAGAAATTATTGTCGTGTTTGTTTTTGAAGCTACTGTCCAAGTACCACATCACAGAAACCGCAATACAAGAAGTAGTGGAAGTATTATTTCAAGTAGGAACATTGCAACATAAGATAGTGAAACAGAAATGTGAAGTGTTAAGCGGTCAATTGCAGCTAACTCCCCTTTCCAAATTATCGTTAAATAATGCTCTTGACGATGGAATACTGCAAAAAATGTTTGGACCTGAGGGAAGCTTCCGGTCTGCCCATATGCGAAAATTATATTTCAGCAAAAACTTCTCTTTTGTCGCTCCTGAAAAAGTAGATTTGCAAAAAGATAATAACCACATTGAATGTTTTTATCACTATGTGCCTATTTTAGACACATTGCAAAGTCTTCTTAATGACAAAATAGTGTATGACGCGATATTTGGGTTGAAAACATCACTTCCCGGCTATTTGTGTGATTACACTGATGGCCTCAAGTTCAAAAACAGTCCTTTTTTTAATGACAAAACATTGAATCTGTTTATTTATCAAGATGCCGCAGAGGTGGTGGTTAATGCCATCGGTAATGCTACCTCGCGATACAAACTCTATTGCATCTATATGGTAATTGGTAATGTTGATCCGCATTTGAGAGGCCTAACAGATAACGTTCATCTTGTTGCGCTTTGCAAAAACAAGGATCTTGCGTACTTTGGGATGGATAGTGTGTACCGAAGGATGATTGAGGATTTAAAGATTTTGGAGGAAGAGGGTATTGTTGTCAATGTGGGGGAAAAGATGAACGTATTTTTGGATCTGTATTCACAACAATGAACGACAATTTGGGCGCTCACCAAGTTGCTGGATTGACGGAAAACTTTTCCAGGAGTTCTTATTTTTGTCGCACTTGCTACGTCAATCATGATTCTTTTGCAGAAGATCCACTATGCAAAGCAGAAAAAAGAACACCCGAGAGCAATGACTATGACTTAGAAGTTATCAGAGAAGATCCTCAAAAAATCCCATTCCGTGGAGTAAAACGAAGTTCTGTCTTTAATGAGCTCCGGTACTTTAATATTTTTGATTGTGGTTCTGCTCCATGTATAGCCCACGATATATTTGAAGGTTGGGCAAACAGTGACATGTTTTTGATTCTCAAAAATGGTCACCGAGCGTACTATTTCATTGAATTTTCTGCAAGGCAGAGTCAATAGTTTATTCAAGCAAATAAAAATAAATACCAAGATCGAATTCAATTTCACTCGAAAATCCAAAAATATTAAAGCTAAAGCATGTGACATTTGGCATTTCATACAAATTGTGCCATTTATATTCATACAAAAAAATGTAAATTACAACGACCCTATGGTTAAGATGTTATTACTTATCAAGAAAATAACAGATACCGTCACGTCGACAATAGTTTCAGAATCGCAGATACGAATCTTAGCATCCGACTACGAGGAGTACATTGAAATGAGAGAAACTCAGTTTTCAGTTCCACTGCGCCCGAAGCACCATTTCTGTACACATTATCCCCAACTTATCTTATCACTGGGTCCTTTGATGTCCTACTGTACGCTTCATTGCGAAAGGAAACACTGTTTCTTCAAACGGTGTTTGAGAAGCACATTGAATTTCAAAAATGTTACTAAGTTTTGTACGGACCAGCATCAGTATTATCAGGGGCTACTGAGTACTCAAACAGTTCGATATCAAAATGATTTCATGCTCGATAATTTCATGGAAAACATGGAATACCTTCCAATGAAAACACAAGACCTTTTGAGGGAGCACGAACTTGATAAAATTTCGAATATATATGTAGAAAAAGGCAGTTACCTAGGCTATAGCTATGAGAGTGGTAAATATCTGTTTCTGGAGCATGATGAGTACGGCGAGAATTTCTATGTCATGAAAATCAACCTAATAATATACAACAAAGTATCACGAAAGATTGTAGTATTGGGCAGAAAAACTACTGTATGTAATGTTCATGAAAAGGGCTAATGAAAATACTTGATGCTGATGACGCCGAGGACCGTCTAATCTGTAAAGGCATAGAGGAGTTCATAGACCGGGCACCACTGGACTCCTTTCAAGAGAAAGATGAAACATACTTATTCGTTAAACACTCGATTCCTCTTATGTAGCTTATTCCAAAATGGACACGATCGCGGTTTACAAAATTTGTGATGTAACCCGTATGAATCGACATACCGTAACCGCAGGCAGGAATGTTATCAGTTTAATGAAACAAGGTATTTATATATTGAACAATGTTGTTTTCTTAGATACTAACGTTGTATCTATTTTACAGGCTCACTAATGTTAAATAAACCAATCTCTCAAATCGTGCTGGAGAATGATGGATGCCAAATAACAAGCGATTTGGCTTTGGCTGCTTTCACGAACAGTTTATTTATGCTACTTAATGCCGAAGAGAGATGGACATCTGAAAATGTAAATGTTACATCGAAAGACACAGGTACGTATATCAATACCTATTCTCGACCATTCTGGCAACACAATATTATATTCTTCTAAAGCAAAATAATTTTCTGTCAAACTTCCATTCAAATGAAGTCATATTATCATTACAATTATCTCACATATTATGTGAATTGAGAATGCATACAATTAAACTAGCAATCAGCATCATTTACTTACTATGTATCAAAGCAGGCGGTTTAGTCAAGTCCTTGTTTTATGTGGAGATATTATGTTCGAAAATCTACAAACAACTCATAGTTCTCCCGTTTTGAGGCTGTTGCATCCTTTAAAAATATTCAAATTCACAGCTACTTTTCCTTTCATTCAAAGTATGTAGCTCTGCCGGCGTTGAAACTCAATATACATTGCTGATGCACCTTAAATATTTACTTCGATTTATGATTTGTGTGCCTTTCACAAAAATACACTTGAACATTAATTCAAATAAGAAACACTCATGCTCAAAAATCACGTATAAGTCGAAGTAGAACTTTATCAAAACATACGTTCGCTTCAACCAACATTTACTTAAAAACATAGCTTTTTATGTCGACCAATTTCAAAACAGATGATTAAATCACTTTCTAATTTTCAATTTAGAAATGAAGTGTCAGATGAAAAGGCCCATCATCAGCGATTAAGGACAATGTTCCACCTAGGCGAGGGCTAATAGACCAAGCACAATGGATACACAGAAAAAAAAACCGTGGTAAAAATTACCATTGTGTTGTTTTTAAAACTACCATAAAATTAACCATGGTTTCAAAACAATTTACCAATGATTTGGTCGATGTAACAACATTCCGCAGGGATCATAGTTGATTTTTTCTGCGCGCATGGTAAAATCAAACGGGTTTGTTATCTGCTGAAAATCGTCAGTGCATATTCTTAAAATAACCCTCAGAATGGTAGATCGCCGTATTTTTCGCATGTACGCTTGCGTGCATTTTGACAGTTTTGCCATCTTATGCTACTGCGCTGGTAAACAACTAAAACTCGCGCCTGGTAATCTTAACTGGTAATCGAGGCTGGATTGATAACATAGAGAAACAATGTCAATTTGGAACAGCGAGTTTGCTGTCAAATCGGTTGTTCCAATCGAGCACAAGTGCAATTTGACAGTTCATTGATAATAATTTTAATTCTTTTACGTGATGTGATGCGACGCGACGCAACCAGTGCAATTTTACAGTTCATTGATACACGTATCGAAAAAACCTTATAAGTTATAACAAAAAAGCATTCGAAAATACTAATGCACTTCATTATGCCACCTAATGAATGATCCCATACGAAAAAGCTAATAACATTCATAAGTTAATGAAATGTACATATGTTTTGGAATGTATGTGGCTAATGCGATGTTTAAGTTTTTTCTCATACATATCATTAAGCCGCTGCTTTGGCAAAAAAGTGTTAGAAATCTTAGTAATAAATAACATTAATTTTTTTTACGGTAATGATTGCTATTCTTTTACGTGTGTCGCGTCGCGTTGCATCACTCATAGCGTTTACTCTGGCTTGCCCCTTAGGTACCCGCCAGAGTAAACGCGACCGTGCGATGCGACGCGACGCGTGCCACGCAAAGAAATAACAATTATTATCAATGAACTGTCAAATTACACTGTCTCGTCGGGCCGTCGCGTTTAGTCTGACTGCACCTGTTGATGGTGTTAGTTTGCATGCAATCAGATTTATCAAATTCGACATTGTTGTTTCAAAAGGGCGAAAGTCGCAAACGTAAACATTGACTACTTCTGCTGATTTCAGGAAGATTAGAGACTTCTGGCGGTATTTTCCACTTCCGTTCGATAGAAGGCGCGGAGCGCCACCAGTTCCATGTGGTTGTTAGCTGGGAGCGGTCCTAGTTGTTGAGGAATTTACAGGAAAAGGCATTGTTTACGTTTGCGACATTGGCCCTTATGAAACAACAGTGTCGAAATCACCGTTTCAATCTTTGTTGTCGTTTTGAAAATTTGGTATAGGACACTGCACGGACTGTTTTGTCTCTTTCTTGCTGCAAAGAAATTTGAAAACAACAAGGCCAGTAAACGTCAAAATTTATGAAGAACAAAAGAGAAAGAGATTTTCTCGTGCAGTGTCCTATTGAGTTCATTGATAATTACTCTAGACCAACATTTGAAAAGGGCTTATAAGCAAAAAATTTATTCCTTTTATTTCTTTGTCTACATATATATATATATATATATATATATATATATATATATATATATATATATATATATATATATATATATATATATATATATATATATATATATATATATATATATATATATATATATATATATATATATATATATATATATATATATCTAAGTATGCGGACAAAGAATCCAAAGGATCTTAAATAAAAAAAAATATCAAAAGGAACAAATTTTGACTGTTAGCTCTTTTCAAATGTTAGTCTAGAATTGTTATTTCTTTACGTGAGTTGCGTCGCATCGCACGTGGCGTTTGCTCTGGCCGACACCTTAGTGTCAGAGTTGTCACATGAATAGGCCTAACTCGAGCATAAATTTGAAACACAGTTTTTATTCCAGTGTGTTGACTATACTGTCAAACACTGTTAAGTGTGTTGACTATACTGTCAAACTAGCTCTGGACCTCGGATCAATTTTGGACGATATCAATAGGAGGGAATGTA
This sequence comes from Armigeres subalbatus, assembly GCF_024139115.2. Classification (NCBI taxonomy): domain Eukaryota; kingdom Metazoa; phylum Arthropoda; class Insecta; order Diptera; family Culicidae; genus Armigeres; species Armigeres subalbatus. The sequence continues at coordinate 361,065,549 of NC_085140.1, read as the reverse complement.
GGTGGTTTCTAACTTATCAACGCAAGGACACTGACTGGAGCATCGGAAGGATTCCATTATAATAGACAACGTCGAAAATGGGTTGGCCGAATATATCAGATAGAACAGGCAATAGTAGATGCACAGGTAAACTGAATATCTATACCAACAACAACGCGCATAGTCCTTCATTTGAGCGAGATGCTTCGATATTCGACACGAGTATTCTCTACTCACTACGTAATCTATCGTCGACATACCCGTCGTAGTACAACTGCGTAGTGAACTGCGAATAAATCACGAACGTTTTCAAAGAGTTATTTCGCTGAAGACCCGTTTCCCATAAAGCAACTGATACTACTTTTTGTTGATAAATTTGCTGCAATTACTGAATTACAAATGAATACCGCGGTATTTTCTACGGTAATGTTTATGCAGTGCAAAATTACATATGATTGAACATTACTGCCTCTTTCGTAGGTCCAAGTGTGACTAAAAAGTTATCATTTTATTTCAAGTTTCTCCTTTGTCAGTTTACTATCACAGCAGCATGATGTAAACGATCTTCTCAATTTGTTGCCTTTTAAATACTGCCGTGTCAAGCATATCTGTCCCATGTCGAAAAATATGCAACTGAGAAAAATGCGATTGAAGCTGGAAACATATTTTTCAGTTTGTATTTTTCAGTTTGTCCCATGAAAATTTTATTAATAAACGTATATCGATGAAAATAGTGTATTTCTAATGGCTTAGTATGTTTCAAATGATAAACACTGTTTTTTAATGGAATTTATTCAGTGGGACATTTATGCAGCGAAATTGAAGACAAAATTGATAATTCCAAGCATATTTGTCCCAGTGCTAGAGTATCATCAGATTACTTTGTGTTTAGCAAAAGTTTAGTTTGGTCTGTATAATAACCTGATACAAATTAGATGCATTTCAAAGCGTATTGTAGTAAGGGGCCGTACACTAATAACGTTAGCTTTTGGGGGAGAGGGCTCTTACGCTCCATAGAAAAAAAAATCTGACATGGGGACGAGTGTGTCTGAAAACCCCAGAGATATTATACCTTACATAAGGGTAAGGACAGTGAGAATTGGTTCCTATATATAATTTGATCCTGAAATAAGTTCAGGTGAGTTATGTTTCAGCGCAGATGGATTTTCGGAAGAAGCATCAAAATAAGGTTCCGTGGTAACTCAATACCGCAATACTGATCTGAAATTTATTTCAGATTAGCATCTGATGTGTCGAGTGAAAACTTCAACCTGTGTGGGGTGGGTGTATGAACATTTGAGTCATTTGTTAAGTCCATTTTACACAATTTCGAGAAGACATCAAACAATTGTTGAACAAATTGGCAAAGAACCTTTCGATTTCTTCGATACAGATCAATAGTTTTTGTCAACACTCAACACTTTCAGTGCAAAAACTGTAACCAGTACTCCATAATTGCTATTCAAAGTGCGTGGACATATGTAGTTTCCAAAACAAACAAACAAAAATCATACATTCCTGAATAAGATTTTTTTTTCGTATTTTTTGCCAGAATTCGTATTTTTGGAAGAGGTTTCAGAATATATAAAAATCTCATTTTGGCCAAAAATGTTACAAATGCAGTTTCTCAAACAAACGATTCATTTGTTAACCCATGTTTAGGACCATTTTTTCGTAACAAGTTGCATTCGACGAGAAATTTGGCCCCATTGTTTGCTATTGAAAATCGATTAGTCACTTCGTTCCGAAGCTATTGCAAAATCTTGTATATATGTAAATGAATTGGACCTACCTTATAGCCATGCGCTAAGAAGCGCGACTACAAAGCGATGATGTGTAGGTGGCTGGGTTGGACTCACGGTCAAAGGAATTTTCGCGTGCAATTAGGCATAAAAGTATCATAGTTTTAGCCTCATCTTATACGAATGCAAATATGGTAATGCCAATAAGGAAAGAAGAAAACATATAAATAAATACATAGAATGCGAATAAAAATGAGAAACTTGAATCATCTTAATATGCTTCAATTATTATTTTTCAATTTTCATAATGCACAAGAAAGGCATCAACGATGTAAGGTAGATTAACGTGGATTAACCTTTTTTACCCATTGAAACTATATCACAACCCATATTCTTTCTCTGAAAGATTTGATAATGAAAATTGGCCTCTTCGAAGTAATTTAATACATGTTGTATGAAATTTATTTCAATGGGACAGTTATGCTTGGAAATTCTACAATGGGACAAAATGACTCGATATTTTTTCGCTAAGTTTTCGAACAAACTATATGTATTTATTCGTTCACAATAAAATATACATTAATTTAGAACGTTTGGTGCATAAAACTCAAAAACTTAAAAATCGACATGGGACAGCAGTATAGTCATACTACATTTGTACAATCAGTGTAACAAGATAAGTAACATCCTAATCTTATAGTTTCAGGAGAGATCATTGATATTGGCCAAAATTTGACTTTGTCCCAGATGCCATCTGATGTCAAAGCAATCGTCGAAGCAGGCACTTCCTACCGCATACTTTCACACCAACTTCAGCTCCCTCAGAATGTGCTGGCAATACTGCCAGAACCATGTGGCAATCCAACTGTAGCTGATCCTATCGCTATGCAGTTAATGACAGAACTTGAGGCACCAGATGAAGGACAAACTCAATTTCAAAAATCTCAACCGGCAATCGACACGGCCATGGCAGAAGATATACAAATTCCTACGTGCTCGAAGTATCTCAATGAAGAAATAAAATCATCTCCGAATGACAACATCACCGATGAAAATCTGTCACCAAATAAGCCAGCGAAACGTATCAATGACCCTGGATATCAACAATCCAGCAAGAAGCAAGCAACAAGTCTGCTGAAGTTCCGCACGTTCGAAATCAATTGGAATAAACTTGGTGACAATCTTCTAGAACGCCTTGGCGACCTACAAGAATTCATCTCGCAGAATCCCTGAATCCGCTGTTCCTCGTTCGATTCGCTTCAAGAAAACCGAAATGACTAGCCTAGTGAACAATATTGTCGACCAGATGCGATGCGTCGACAACAATATCAGAGCGGATACAACAGAAACAGTTGCCAAGCAAATATTGGGAAAATATCCGTGTCTTGAGATACTTGACGACGACGGATTCAGTAACGGCCTAAGTCATATAACTATAAAACATAAGTTGATCAATCGAAACACGTATCTGAACCGCCTCAACAATCAAGCTAATACAACAACACTTACTCCAGTCGCCAAAAATAAGCGGGCAGGTACCAATCAGGAATATTGGAAAGCTACAACTAATCATTGTACCAAGGAAGTAATGGCCAAACTACGGCGGGACGAGCCTACTTTACTGACCGATGAGTTCTTGGTGGAATCCCAAGGATTTGTTAGATCTCGAATGGATCAGAAAAGGGATCTTGCACTGATTATGTCAGAATTTCCGGTTTTCCGACGTAGGCGGCTGCTTAATCATCATTTTAAAGAAGCTACAGGAACCGATATTGAAATGTTGCGGAAATATTTCAATTCGAAGAAATCAAAATCATTCTTTATTCAACTACCCAGAAACTGAATAAGCTGTCTGAGAAACCATCCGATCGTGATGTATTCTATTTTTAGCAAAAATATTGGACGAAACCTTGGATGATCTAATCTTGAAGAAAGAGGTAGTAATCTATTTGAAATTTGATAACTTTAAAATAAAAAAATCTCTCATGTTTCAGATCGGAACACGCATTGACGAAATTCGAGACGAAGCGGCAGCACCGGTTTTAATCGCCATAGGTAAATTAATTAAAGTTTTAGAGCTCATTGAGATTTGTAAAAGGAAATAAAAATAACAGAAGATCCATTAATTACGTAACGCAATAACACCGCCCCCCCCCCCTGTGTCACACTTTTTATATGAAACATGTAAAAAAAAAATGGTAAGGATCGTCACACTTCAGGTAACCCCGTTACGTAATTTATGGATGCTCCCTAATGATATCTTGTCGAAGCTAAACGCTTCCAGATCCATACCTCTTTTGAATAGCTCGTTTTTGCTTTTGTCGAGATAAGTCCAATCAGGTTTGTACAGCCCTGTTGTTCACTGTACTACGAAACTAATTCAACTGACCACCTACATCTTATGGGCTTTCTGTAGCTCAGTGGATAGTCATGCAGAAGGCCACGGTGGACGAGTCCGATCTATGCAATTTTCATTTGGTAAAATTTCGGAATTTCCCAGAGCATGAGAGCGAGATTACTATTTGTTCTAGTCGTAGTCCCATGATATTCAAATGCATAAAATGATAATCAATACTCTGCCCCCATCGCATATCAGTCCCATACTGTTTTTCGCATGCTGGAATAATAGCCATTTTGCTGAAATGTTCATCATACGATGGATTACCGTAAAATAATTTAGTTTGATCGAAACATTGTTTAGTTATGTGCAATCAGGTCATGTAAATTCTTAATGGGACTGTTATGTGGGCGGGTACTTTCAATATGGGACGAACATGACTTGCTTTTTTTTCACTCATTTATTATGATTCATAGAAGCACGTAAGAAATGAATACTTTTCATTGGGTCACTTTTGAGTGACGAAAAGTCAAATGGGACTGTTATGCGAGTGGGGGCAGTACTGTACTTGCAGAAAACAAAATGAAGCTATTTTTCGTAAACTGGAAAAGCAGATACGATCTATTTGAAACTTAAGAACTATTATATTCCGAAAACTGAAAATTTCTTACAAAACATATTTTATTTTGTTCGTTTCAGACATTGGTAACGGAGCAGATATGTATTATGTCTTTGCTGATCGTACTCGCCTTTCGGAAGGCACGACTGATTTTGTATGTGCCATACAGGACTTAATGACTGTGCATTATGTGCACAGTTTCATGTATTTGAAAAGTGCGGCTAAATTCCTAGAGTTAGTGCAGGAATACTTCCTAAAAATTTTTACGACGAAAGGATCTAAGTCGAGTGCTGTACGTATTGGTAAGCAACAACGCACTGTAAAGAAAGTAATAGCATCTCTATCTCAATACAAGTCACCAAAACAGAAGGAGCCACCTCTCGACCAGATTTAACTGCCTTAACTGCCGCTGCCTTTTCGTACCGGAATAAGTTCATCGTTATTTCCTCTAAACACAAACATTCACTTGTGCCAAGACATTGGCATACAAAACTCTCAAAATGTTTTTTTTTTTGCAAAATTTATAGTATAAAATATTAGTTTAAGGATTCTTTCTAAACAAGCGAAAAAATGGCATTCAAATCAGAATCACTTTGTAAGAAAATGTGTATTATTCATAAGTTTTCAACGCAATTGATTTTCAATAAACCTATAGAAAATGAAATAAAAGCATTTTTATTTGCAAAAATGGAAGAAACTCATGAAACATAAACATAACCTCAATTAAAATAATCGATATGAAAATTACGACGAGCTGTAATTTTACAGATTCTCAATTGTATAAGACGTGTAATTCTATAGCTTGATGTAATTTTACATTCAAACGTAATTTTATATATCATACGATGGAGGTCATTTTGTTACATTCAGTTGAACGTAATTTTACAGGTTTCGTTCGAACTGTGCACTTATAAACAGAAAATCAAAACTTTGTCTTAAGAACAAACTTTTGATTTACAAAAAAAAAAAATTAGACCAGCCATGTTGTATGCTGCGCCAAAATGGACTTGTTGTTGCAATACCAGAGCTCCTTGTACCTTTAGTATAAATTAGGTTAAGTTTAGCTTAAATAGAAAAAGTAAGAATAACAAAACGTGGATATGAGACTAAAAACAGGCAAAAATAACAAAAATTTGCACCTAAATATCATTTAAATATCAAAATATGCTATCCAAAACTAATGGCATATAATATTGATCACTTATTATAAATGGCATAATTTGAGCTCTCTCTTATTTCAATCATGTTCATATTTCATTTTGCTATCTTATCAATATTTGATATTACTTTCATCTACTCGGGAGAAGCTTCCCAAATAAACAAAAGATTACAAAAATGACTTCACTTCAACTTAACATGCTCTAATATTATTCTTGTGCTTTCAATTTTCTTTTTAATTATTACTGTACCAACTGACATAACACGACCACAAACAATGAACCAAATGTATGCTAATTCCGTAGGAAATTTGCTCATTTATCAAGGCTGTTCACAGCATTTCAAGTTTTCACTCATTCTCTTTATCTCCGCAACCGAAGTAGACAAATGTGACAACAGTCACGTAAACACCCACATAAGCCTCGTATGGATCGACTCCACGCTCCACCAGCAAGGGAGAGTCTCATCTTGCGTTCCAACCGTTGTTGTCGTTTCGTGTTGATTGACACTCTAAATGACTTCAAATTCATTCGCCCTCACCAACCAGTCAGCCCGACAATGCATCCTGTACTCGGAATGATCCAGTTGTGATGAACGAATTACTTTTCGGCTCCATTTTTCCCCGAGCAGCGAGAATGAAGATATTCCAGCTGAACTTCCGGTCCGAAGAGATGTGAATGGATGGATGGATGGGTTGCCAACGCCAAAAGTCAGCACGCCAACCTGTCATGACAAAATAGAATTCGAGTGGGAAAGAATAAAAAACGAAAGAATGGCGTCTTCGAAACCCGTTTTCACTAGTCGTCGTCATCGTCTATCTTCTGAGGGGTCCCAAATCGAAAGCACGTAGAAGAATAACGATTTCTGTAGCCAAACAGGAACTTTGGCTCTATGTGCTGTTCCCCTTGCCATCACTCCAGAATAGGTTTTCCTTCAAGCTTTGAGCAAAGAAAGTCAAGAGGATATTCTTCCAAATCCAGGCCAATGCGATAGAAATGATTCCAGGAAACGTCACCGCATACAGCTGTGCGCCATTCCGCCCGATACACATACGTGACAAACAAGTGAGAAGTGGGAAGCCTGATGGCACATCTAGGGATTATATGAATAAATATCCGAAGCCAGGTTTTAGAGCTCTATTTATTGTAGTCTACACACTGCTAAGCCATCATCATCGGGGGCGAAATGGATGAGAAATCCGGAGGCGACGATCTTGTTGTTGTCACTGATAATGGGACAATAGTCGTTTCTCATGGATGCGTATCTGCCATGTATCCACTCCCTTCTGAAAATGTTGGCTTTTATGTCAAATCATCTTATTTTTATGAATGTCGAAGCTAAAAGTTTCCCAGGCGCATAAATCTCGGTTGAGTGGAAGATTTATCGAAATATAAATTTGAATATTAATAAATTCTCTTGAATCCAGGCTATTCTTTCGACTTTCTAAAGAATTGATTTTGTACATTCGAAGTCCACCACCTGGGAGGAGTGGGAGAAAGTATTTGTGGGACGTTTTACTGAGTAGGCAAGTAAGTTTAGGGAGTGGAGTGAAATTTTGGACCATACAAAACGACTAACGCCAAATAAAACATAACAAACAACTTGTATGACGCAATTTTCAAATATTGTTGTGAAATTTTTTGTTGATTGTTAAATTAGGTACTTTATTTGGCATTTTATTACTTTGGTTTGGCATTTTGGATTGCAGATTTGGCTATTGGCATCTGATATATTTTATCGAGTGGCTATCTTCCGAAAAAACCCAGATTAATACACCTACAGTGAGATTTTGACCCTTCCTTAGTTATAAGAAATTTTTTTCCAGACTCCAGTATTCAAAACGAGATAAAACTACTCAGCTTCCCACAGCGATTTACCGTGATAGTGACAAAATCATTGCCTACCCAAAGGCGGATGTCACGGGTAGAGTGACAACTCAACGAATGATAACGTACTGTACTTCATGCTGCCTATCTATAAGGCGCTCGTCGGATTGAATAACTATTGTGACATGGTTAGTAAATATCGTAACGTTGGTAACAATATATGCACTCGTAATCTCCAGAGACCTCGATATTAATTAATCCAGAACTAACTAAATCAGTCATTGATCTGAGCGAAACTCAATAGCGTTCAATAATAACATATATTTGGCCTTATGGATGCCTAATTTGGTAAAACTAAACTTGTTCAATACCTTAAAAATGAGCGAGATTTTTATGGTAGTAAATTTCAGAATTTGCACACATACGCACACGTACATGCATACAAGTGATCTGTTAGTTTCTCAAAACATGCTCACATTTGCTATCTAGCTTCCAATGAAGAAATTTTTGAAATCCCTTTCAATTTTTACGTTTTTTCTTTTCTGAGAAGATTTTTTTCTACATGCTTCTATGTGTTCCTCAATTAAAATCATTTATTTCTTCGAAACAAATCATAAAAATAGGCATAATTCCATATCATATCATTTGTTATAATTATATTTTCAATGTCAAAGTGAATTTGTTAAAAATACCATACATTTTATTTAATAATTCATGAGATTTCTTAATAGATTAAAACGTAACACACCTGCGTAACGCATACAAAGTGAAATTATAGACACTTCCGAAGGAAAGGTCAAAAAGTTCAAATTTGGTATCACCTAAAAATATGTCACAATATAAATGATCCTGATCCTGTCTTCGCTACATACATATCTTCGTCACATTGCAAAACCGGACAGGTTGATTGGAACATAGCTTATTGGCCCAAAAATTGGGTGAAATTTACTGATTTCAGTATGAAGTTTTGTGTGGTTGTGGCTTGTGAATGAGTATACTTCTTCTTCTTATTGTCTCACACTGGGACAGAGCCGCCCCGCAGCTTAGTGTTCATCAAGCACTTCCACAGTTATTAACTGCGAGGTTTCTAAGCCAGGTTACCATTTTTGCATTCGTATATCATGAGGCTAGCACGATGATACTGTTATGCCCAGGGAAGTCGAGACAATTTCCAATCCGAAAATTGTCTAGACCGGCACCGGGAATCGAACCCAGCCACCCTCAGCATGGTCTTGCTTCGTAGCCGCGCATCTTACCGCACGGCCAGGTGAATGAGTATAATAAGGATTGAAAATCAATTTTTCTGCGCAAATTGGATTACTTCTATTGTAACTGCAACTCCAATTCGGTAAATCCGGATGAGATGCCGCGCTTCAGAGATTTGGTAGAACAAAAGATATTTTAGTTACTAGATAAAGATTGTCGCTGTCGTCGCTGTCCGGAACATCTTCTGCTGGTGAGGATAGGGGAGCTAAATGTCAAAGAAGGAAAATCCATACCCGCCCGCGAACGCATCAGGGTGACTTCGATTGCCAGATGTCAGCGCTAGTGGGATACCCGACTAGAAGAGCGTAACAAAAATTTAACACAATTTTAACATATTGTGATATTTATAACTTATTTTGATACAATTTTGTTCTCAGTAGCCAGTATCTTTCAAATGTTGTGACAGGATTATATCATAATATGATTTGAAAAATGCTTAACACCGAATTGCCCAATAGTAGGCAATTAAAATAGATGTAGCAAAGTCTCCCAGTCTCACAACGCTGATATAATTTGAGAAGGTTGCCTTATTTGTTATGTTGTTAATTTCATGTTCTCGAAAAATATTCTTGTTCAGACAAAAACAAAAAAATTATGATTGTTGATCACAATCTGGAGACCTATCACGACCTGTAAAAATTCCAACTGCAAAGCACCAAAATATTTTGTATCTGATTCTGTTATAAATTTCTAACAGAATATGTTATTTTTATGATAAAATTGTAACAAAATTTGATAGTTTTTTGTTTCCAGTAGTGCAGATTTTGATAGAAATTTAGTTATTTTAACAACATCCTGCACCATGTTTCTAACAAATTTTGTTATAAAAAATTAGTATAACATAATAACATAGTATGATATAATTTTGATATGACCTTCTAGTCGGGTAACTCTTCTAAAGGTAGGTGGACCCACCGGCTGATACCTAACATATCGAGCTGAGTGGAGAGAACCCATGGGGAAGTTCACTTCCATCTGACACAATCCCTGTCATGCCATGGCTGCTTTCGGCAGTACCTCCACAGGTTTCGGCATGCGAAGAGCCCCGTCTGCCCTGACTGCCCAGGTGTTGACGAAACTGCAGAGCACATACTGTTCGTATGTCTTCGTTTCGACGTCGAAAGAAGAGCTATGCTAGATGTTTGCGGTCGGGACACGACCCCGGATACCCTTATCCAGAGGATGTGCCAAGCGTTGGAGAAATGGAACGCAGTTCCGACTGCAACCACTCAGATTGCCTGCAGCTTGCAGAGAATCTGGCGCACCAAGCATGACTAAATTGTGATTGGTTAGTTAGGCTGAGCGCGGGGAAGTGAATGAGAGGTTTGCACATGTCGAGGTAAGAGTGTCGCGGCGGGTGGCAACCAGTGGTGGAAATACTCGCTTCACGAGTAAGAAAAGAGTGTAATTGGGCCTACAAAAAATACCACACTCGCGCGAACCTACTGCATGCATTTTTCTGGTGCTTGCTTTGTTCGCGAGTACGGGCAGAGCAAAGTAAACAAGCAGGGCAGTATTTTGTTCAGGAGTAAAAATCACGGTCGCGAGTATTTGTGGTGACGTGGTGATAAACATGTTCCGAAGTATTTTTATGACATTTTGCAAATTAACCCGAATGACTCGCGAAGCTTTACGAACATTTTTCGGGGTTCGTTTTTCTGTTTTCTCTGCGAGTGGTAGGTAGGCAAGAAAAAGGCAAAACAAGTGTTCGCGAGTATTTTGCATTGCCTACTTCTCGTTGTGAGAGAAAGGTTCACAGATTTCCACCACTACTGGTGGCAACCGCAGTCGCCACCACGAGACATGGCAGAAGAGTGAGCGCATATGTGTTAGTATGGACTTCATATGCCGAGGTAGAAGGCTCGCAGCGTAGAACTGTTGGTACCTATCGCTATTGACAGCTCGAGGCATGGTAGAGGTGAGTAGATTGAGCACCCAAGTCAGACTCACATGGCATGTTAAGGGCGAACACCCATGTCAGACTCGCTTGGTATATCAGATATAAGTGTCAGATTTGTGTGCTAGAGCGTGAATCAGGTGGTAGGGTGAGCATCCAAGTTAGTCACACATGGTGCGTGAAGGGTGAGCACACATGGTGCGTCAGAAAGAGTGTCAGGGTGTGTCAAAAAATGTGTTAGAGAGAGCACCCAAGTAAGGCTCATACGGGATGAGTGCCTGTGTGAGCGTGAATGAGTGAGTACATTAAGTAATGCCTATCCCCCAGAAGTAATGCTGGGAGGCAGTTCCTGGGACCAGGGTATTAATATAGAGGGTAACTCAAGTAACCGTCTATTGCTTGGGTGGGTTTAGTGGGTCCGGCGGGCTGGCCTTCTGCCTTCCGCGCCATCCCCCTTCCCTTAGTTATAATTTCAGGTGTCTGTGTGCAGATTTGCCTTCATATCTTGAGCTTATTAGTGGAATGTTGTCTTAGAATCCTCACAGTTAATAACTGTGAAAGTGCTTAATGAACAGTAAGATGCGAGGCGGCAATTTCCCAGTGGGGGATGTAATGTCAATGAAGAAAACGACTGTTGATTCTCTACATCTCGATATTAAAGAGACCATCGAAAAAAGGAAATATCGAGGAATGGAAGAAACATAGAGGTGGGTAATTGAAAAAAAAGCTCGTTACTATGAAAAACGACAGCAAAACAAATGACATTCCTGGTTGTTGATATGTTTGTAATCGCCCAAGGATGATCTAGTAGCCTAGAAGTTTGTTTATATAGACATATATAGACATAGAGAGTGAATCCTGAACAAAATTTGATTAGAACACATCGAGATAGGGTGATTATCGAGATGTATAAAGCTAAAATATTCGTGGATTGAAGGGACAGAGAAAACCATCGACATAGGGAGAGATATCGAGATATGGAACATCAAGATGTAGAGAGTCAACTGTAGATGTAAGGTCCTTCAGAAGGCCTAAACATTGACTCGGAGCAATTCTGACCAAGCCGTAAATGTATTCTATCAAACATTGAGCTATGTATTAATGATGGCAGTACCTATAAACCAAAACAAAAAAAATTAAAAATTAGATTCCAGTATGGTACAATAGGAATATAATCAATCTCAAAAATAGAAAACAAAAAGCGCATAGAGCGTATAAGAATAATAGGAGTGATTCAAATTTAGCATATTATTTGTCATTATGTGATGAATTGAATTTAGAAATAAAAAAGGCACTAATAAGATTGAACGCAATATTAAATCAGACCCAAAATCCTTTTTCAGCTATATCCGAGAAAATCAAAAATCCAGTAGTTTTCCAACAAAAATGCAACTTGACAATAAGATTGGGAATAATTCATTTGAAGTCAGTAACTTATTTGTTGATTTTTTTTTCAAGACATTTACACAACACATGATGACTGTGACCGTGATTACTCTTATTTCTCTTACCTTCCTGAGTTAGCAAATGATGTCGCAGTCGATAACATATCTCCAAACGAAATCCTACATGCCCTCAAATCTTTAAACTCTTCGAAGGGTGCTGGCCCTGACCGCTTACCACCTATACTGTTTAAATCGCTTCCAAATGAGTTTGTCAAACCTTTATTCTGGTTATTTAATTCATCTCTGAAACACAATACGCTTCCTGCTATTTGGAAACAATCGTTTTTGATACCAATTTTTAAAAGTGGCAAAAAATCTGACATTAAAAATTACCGTGGCATCGCTATATTGTCTTGCATTCCTAAGTTCTTCTTCTTCTTCTTATTGGCATTACATCCCAACACTTGGACAGAGCCGCCTCGCAGCTTAGTGTTCATTAAGCACTTCCACATTTATTATCTGCGAGGTTTCTAAGCCAGGTTACCATTTTTGCATTCGTATTTCATGAGGCTAACACGATGATACTTTTATGCCCAGAGAAGTCGAGACAATTTCCAATCCGAAAATTGCCTAGACCGGCACCGGGAATCGAACCCAGCCACCCTCAGCATGGTCTTGCTTTGTAGCTGCGCGTCTTACCGCACGGCTAAGGAGGGCCCCATCCCTAAGTTATATGAATCCATTATTAATAATAAAATCTTCACACAAGTTAAAGGTTTGATTACCGGTAACCAGCACGGTTTTGTTAAAGGAAGGTCAACAACGACTAACTTGCTGCAATTTGTATAATTTTCGATAAACGATTTAGATAGAGGAAATTATGTTGAAACTATATATACAGATTTCAGTAAGGCGTTTGACAGAGTTGATATTCCTCTCTTAATGTTTAAATCATCCAAGCTAGGCCTTAATCCCAGGTTAATATAGTGGATTGAATCATATTTGACTGGCAGAACCCAAAGAGTAAGATTAGATGGATGTTTGTCAAAACAAGTTAAGGTTACATCTGGAGTACCACAAGGGTCCCGCCTTGGTCCATTGTTATTCATCTTATTCTTCAACGATGTAGATCATGTTTTGAATTAGCTGAATGTTTCAATTTACGCAGATGACATGGAACTCTTTTTGGAAATTCGTAAGCAATCTGATCTAGTAGTGTTTCAAAATGAAATCAACGATTTTTAAAAATGGTGTAAGAAAAATCTGTTACACCTGAATGTAAAAAAGTGCCATTCAATCTCGTTTACAAGAAATATCAATACAGCAAAAGATCAAATATACATAGGCCAGAAAACAGTTGAAAGATGCCAACTAATTAGCGATTTAGGTATCATTATGGACTCCAAATTATGGTTCATATTATTTATAAAACAAGCAACATGCTTAGTTTTAGCAAAAGATTCAGTTATAATTTTAATGATCCTTACACAATCAAAACTTTGTACGTTGCACATGTTAGGCCTCATTTAGAATACTGCAGTGTAGTCTGGGCTCCGTATCAAGAAACACATGTGAACCGCATAGAATCAGTTCAAAAACAGTTTTTACTCTTTGCGCTTCGAAAACTAGGGTGGACGTCACTACCATTGCCTCCTTATGAATCACGGTGTTCATTAATTAACCTAGAAGAACTCAAAAAACGCAGGGAATTCTCAATGATAGCTTTCATAAACGATATTATCGCACAAAGAGTGGATAGTAGTGAAATTTTGGCAAATATTAATTTTTACGCTCCTATCCGTCGGCAGCCCAAAAATTGTCCATTAAAACAGATGAAATAATCCTTAAACAATTGAAAAATGCTCCTTAAAAAAACTGATCATTTTTCCTTAAAATTCCTTAAAACTTAGAAATTGAAGTCTATTTTATATCAAAAATCAAAGAACAAACTATAGCAGAAATGGCCCAATAAATAAAATGAAGTCATGTTATAATGCACATTGTGAAACAATTGATGTAACGATGAGTAATACCGATAAAAAAAAGTGTTCTTCTCTAGACAAGTTAGGTAATGACTGAACTACACATAGACTAGATAATAAATATTTATTGTACTAAGTATAATTGGTCTACATTTGATTGACGACAAATAAATAAATAAGGAATTTGTTTATTTTCAAAACTGGGAGGGGGCTGGGAATTGAACCCATGACCATTCGCTTATGAGGCGAACGTGTAGCCAACTACGCTACGGGACCCCTCAGTACACTAAAGTTCTTTGGGAAAAGTGTTTGTAAGTCGAGGCAAATACAACATCTTCTTTTACTTTCTAAGTATTACATCTCCAGATGGAACATTTCCGACTCTCTTGATAATAATATACATTAAGCACTTCCAGTTATGAAACTGCGAGCACCATTTTTATAATGGGAGATTTGAGCTACAACTATTTTTTTATCAATAGTAAACAAATGTAGAAAACTATTATGCTAGTCTTGTTTACGATATTCCATAGAACTTTTACAAGAATCATCGCATACAATTCTGAAGATTTAGCAATAGATAACTAACCTAACATTAAGTTCTAACAGGACTTATCACAAGATGCTCGGTCAGATGAGTGGATTTTTCTCAACTGTAGAAAGAAAAATATTTCAGATTAGAAACTAAAAAACACAATTACATTCCAATAGTTTCCATATCATTTGGAAGCAACTGCTGCAAGCTCGCCGCGCTTGTGTCCAGTTGGTAAGCGCTTATCGTCCTGCCTACACTGGGGCGTTTGGACCAGTGGAACATATTTTCGAAAAACATTACATTTATAAAGATAAAAGCAATTTTATATCATATTAACCACTGATAAAAGTTATTTTGTTGCCAACTGAGTGTTCCTGTGCAAGTTTCACGGACAGCTAGCGTCGCTCCTAGAGTTTCCATCCCGGGACATCCCGGGACAAAAAATCCCGGGATTTAGAAAAATTCAAGATTTCTCGATTCCTGGGGTATTATTTTTGAAATCCCGAAAATCCCGGGATATCTGGGACATAAAATACTGTTTCATTTCCGGTTCGCAAACAGTGTAACGCTAAACCCAACTTAGTTGATAAGCATCTATTTGGCGCCTGCTTCCTACCCATCTCCCGTCTACAGCGAGGTTGTGTATACTAGCTGATATTCGCCTTGCTAATCTCCTCGCGCCGCCCAACATTGAGTCAGAGTTCCTGAGCTTGTTGCCTCCAAAACAATTCTTGATTCAATTCATGTCCTTCCAATCGACGTTCGTTCAACAAACTTTCCAGCACATGCGCAAGTACAAGTGGTTCGACCCCGCTCTGCCTAATTTTTTTGGTGTATCGCTTCGATCAAATTCAACTCTGGTCGACAGGCTGCAATCAATTTGTCCAATTCTCGGCTTCTGTCAAAATTGTATACCAGCTTTAATCGCGTAATCTATTAACCCCATTATCGTTAAACTATCGAATTAACTTACGTTAAATTATCGAATTTCGACAATAACTGAATTGATTCATCTTTATCGCAGCAAGCGATTACGTTGAACACAATCAACTTTATCGGCGATAACGATAAATTAACGATTAATATCAAGATTAGGAAACGATCTGTTCAAGATTAGGAAGAGTTGCATCTCTTGGCAAAAGTATCAATTAGTAGCCTGACATGGGTTGGAGGATACTCTAGTATTGTATTTTCTTTGTGAGGGGGTTCCCGTATATCCGATAGGTTATGGGCCCAGTACGATTCTACTGCGCATCTTCTATCTTTCGTCACAAGGGTATCGAATGCAATCCCAGCAACTGTCTAAACCCAAGCCATATTCAAAACAATGCAAACAGTCAAGCCGACTTCAACCGCCAGCGAACCATTCTTCTCGGAGTCGGCGATCATATATTCCAAAAGGGTACTCTACCTTTCGAGAAAAACGTGTATATTGTTTGCTTCTTGAAGTCGTTTTTTTTTAAAGAATCGATTCAAATTGAATCGAGTTCCAATTTGAAATCTATACTATCTATTTATTTATTTATCATCAGACTAAGGCCAGAGTGGCCTGTGCTGCACATAAAAGACTTCTCCATTCAGCTCGGTTCAAGGCTGCACTTCGCCAACCACGCAGTCTGCGGAGGGTCCGCAAGTCGTCCTCCACCTGATCGATCCACCTTGCCCGCTGTGCACCTCGCCTTCTTGTTCCCGTCGGATCGTTGTCGAGAACCATTTTCACCGGATTACTGTCCGACATTCTGGCTACGTGCCCGGCCCACCGCAGTCTTCCGATTTTTGCGGTGTGAACGATGGATGGTTCTCCCAACAGCTGATGCAACTCGTGGTTCATTCGCCTCCTCCACGTACCGTCCGCCATCTGCACCCCACCATAGATGGTACGCAACACTTTCCTTTCGAAAACTCCCAGTGCGCGTTGGTCCTCCACGAGCATCGTCCAGGTCTCGTGTCCGTAGAGAACTACCGGTCTTATAAGCGTTTTGTAGATAGTCAGTTTGGTACGGCGGCGAACTCTATTCGATCGGAGCGTCTTGCGGAGTCCAAAGTACGTACGATTTCCAGCCACTATGCGTCTCCGAATTTCTCTGCTGGTATCGTTATCGGCGGTCACCAGTGAGCCCAAATACACAAATTCTTCAACCACCTCGATTTCGTCACCACCGATGCAAACTCGTGGTGGGTGGCTCACATTGACCTCTCTTGAGCCTCTTCCTATCATGTACTTCGTCTTCGACGTGTTGATGACTAGTCCAATCCGTTTAGCTTCGCTTTTCAGTCTGATGTAGGCTTCCTCCATCTTCTCAAAGTTACGTGCCATAATATCTATGTCGTCGGCGAAGCCAAATTGGACGGACTTATTCAAAATTGTACCACTCGTGGTAATCCCTGCTCTTCGTATTACCCCTTCCAAAGCGATGTTGAATAGCAGACACGAAAGACCATCACCTTGCCGTAACCCTCTGCGGGTTTCGAAGGGACTCGAGAATTCCCCTGAAACTCGAACTACGAACATCACCCGATCCATCGTCGCTTTGATCAACCGTGTCAGTTTATCCGGAAATCCGTGTTCGTGCATTCGCTGCCATAGCTGGTCTCGATCGATTGTTTCATATGCGGCTTTGAAGTCGATGAATAAATGATGTGTGGGCACGTTGTATTCGCGGCATTTCTGCAGTACTTGGCGAATGGCGAACACCTGGTCTGTGGTGGAGCGTTCGCCCATAAAACCCGCCTGGTACTGTCCCACGAACTCTCTAGAAATTGGTGCTAGTCGACGGCATAAAATTTGGGAGAGTACATTGTAGGCGGCATTCAGCAATGTGATTGCGCGGTAGTTGCTACAATCCAGCTTATCGCCCTTTTTGTAGATGGGACACACGACACCTTCCATCCACTCCTGCGGCAAAACTTCCTCCTCCCAAATCTTGGTAATGACCCAGTGCAGCGCTCTAGCCAGTGCTTCACCACCGTATTTAAATAGCTCTCCTGGTAGTTGGTCAACCCCAGGGACTTTGTTGCTTTTCAACCGGCCAATCTCCTCCTAGATTTCCTGGAGATCCGGAGCCGGTAGAATTATGTCCTGTGCGCGTTCTCCCAGGTCCATCACCATACTGTCATCTTCGTCTGCCACATCGCCATTCAGGTGTTCTTCGTAGTGCTGCCGCCACCTTTGGATCACCTCACGCTCGTTCGTAAGAAGATTTCCGTTTATGTCCTTACACATGTCAGGCTGTGGCTCGTGGCCTTTACGTGAACGTTTTAACTTCTCATAGAACTTTCGTGTATTATTAGCGCGGTACAGTTGCTCCGTCTCTTCACGGTCTCGATCTTCCTGCTGGCGCTTTTTCCTCCGGAAAATCGAGTTTTGTCTGTTCCGCGCCCGTTTATATCGTGCCTCGTTCACCCTCGTGCGGTGTTGCAGCAATCTCGCCCATGCTGAATTCTTCTCTTCTACTAACTGCTCACATTCGCCGTCATACCAGTCGTTTCTCTGATCCGGGGTAACCGTGTCAAGTGCAGTGGTTGTCGTGTTACCAATGGCGGACCGAATATCTATCTAGTCATCTTCAAGAAACGCTGCGCCTAGCTGCTCTTCCGTTGGGAGTGCCACTTCCAGCTGCTGCGCGTATTCTTGGGCTAGTCTACCGTCTTGTAGCCGCCCAATGTTAAGGCGCGGCGTCCGACTTCGACGCGTGTTGTACTCCGTCGAGAGTTTTGAGCGTAGACATACTGCAACGAGGTAGTGGTCGGATTCAATATTCGCACTGCGGTAAGTGCGGACGTTCGTGATGTCGGAGAAGAATTTACCGTCGATTAGAATGTGGTCGATTTGGTTTTCCGTTTCTTGGTTAGGTGATCTCCATGTGGCCTTGTGGATATTTTTGCAGGAAAGGAAGGTGCTTCGGACTACCATTCTGCGGGAGGCTGTGAAGTTTATGCATCGTTAGCCGTTGTCATTCGATACGGTGTGCAGACTATCCGGTCCGATGACCGGTCTATACATTTTCTCCCTTCCTACCTGTGCGTTCATGTCACCGATGACGATTTTGACGTCCCGCAGTGGGCATCCATCGTATGTCTGCTCCAGTTGTGCGTAGAACGCTTCTTTCTCGTCGTCGGGTCTCCCTTCGTGTGGGCAGTGCACGTTGATGATGCTATAGTTGAAGAAACGGCCTTTAATCCTCAGCTTGCACATCCTTGCGTTGATTGGCTGCCACCCAATCACGCGATGGCGCATCTTACCCAGCACTATGAAGCCGGTTCCCAGCTCGTTGGATGTGCCACAGATTTGGTAGAAGGTAGTCGCTCGATGCCTGCTTTTCCACACTTTCTGTCCTGTCCAGCAAATCTCCTGCAGCGCCACGACGTCGAAGTTGCGGGGATGTAATTCATCGTAGATCATCCTGTCGCAAACTGCGAAACCTAGCGACTTGCAGTTCCATGTTCCAAGCTTCCAATTTTTTTTTTTGTAAAATTTTATTGACTGGCGTAATTGATTAAAATTTAGTTACAAAAATATTAACAATTAACAGTTAAATGGAATTCTAATGAGGGTACATCAACTACAGTGTTAGCATCATTAACAAAGGAGATGTAATGAATGAAAAGCTTTAATATTTGTATTTTGCTATTTTTCCATATTCTCTCCAGTGATGGTCGAAGTAATTCGTCGAAAGATTTCGTCTCCATCCGCCTAAGATGGCTGTGATCTTGCGTTGAAAGAAGCTCCATGCGGCTCTGACTCGTTGGCACTCGCTGTATTTGTGTTGCAACGTTTCAACAGGTTCATTACAGTGTGTACAATTCTCGCTGTCCACACGATTCATGGTGTATAGTAGTTTTCGATAGGTACCTACCTTTCTCGTTTACTATCAGGAATAGGTTGGTTCGTTCTGCTGATGTGAAGACGCGCCAGTGGAGACTTGGCCAGATCATACTCCAAATAGCTTCAGGGTGTCTCTGTTGTACTCTTGGTGTTTCGGTTTGCTCTATGTAGTAGCGATGTATCTGGTCTACTGAAGGATTTTGCAGGACGTTTGGTGGTAATTGTTGGCGTTGGTGGCATAATAGTTTTAAGTCGGGTAGATCGGCAGGGATGATCATCGCTGGGTTATTGTTTTCAACATAGGATTTGTAGAAGGGCATATACGGGAGTTCCTGCAGGTGTCGATTCGTCATCAATGATTTACACTTCATTGATGCCAGTTGAAGCTTCATTCCTCCATTTATTCGCTCTCGAGCGAGCTGTGTCAACGGGACACGCGTGGGGATCCCACCCCAAAGAAATCTACCTAGCGTCGATGTAACTTTTGCTGTGTGTATTGCGTAAGGTGGTAGAATAGAGGAAATGTACCATATTCTGGACATGATAAATGTGTTTGCGACGATCACTTTTTGATGCAAAGTCAAACTTCGCATTGAATGGCTTCTAATTTGATGGTTAAAGCCGTTCATCACTTCATCCCAGTTGAGTTTTACCATTAACCGTATTGAGTTGGCGAATGTTACACCAAGAACTTTAACAGTGTAGCTTGTTTGTAGCCATGGTACCGTAAATGCATTCCCTTCAGTTTGGCCAATATCAATTGCTTTTGTTTTTAACCAGTTGAGTCTGGCGCCTAACACACGTTCGAAGCGGATGAACATTTCTCTTGATCTCTCGATTCTTTCTATAGATGAGCAAATGATCGTAATACCATCGGCATAGGCAACAACGATATCGTTCTCGCATACACGCTCTAGCTCTTTAACGAGTGGATGAAGATATATAACAAATAGATGCATGCTTAATGGGCAGCCTTGTCTAACCGATCGTTGTATTGCGAAGGGTTGTGATAGGTGTCCATTTACCAACAATCGGGATGTAGCCTGGTAATAAAAAAAAATAAAAATAAAAATAAATAAATAATAAAAATGACAGTTGTGCGTTGCTTCCGTATCGAGTGGTGTGCCCCCGAAAACGTGAGCACTTTGAAACTTGGATTCCGTCAGGAGTGACCTTAATGGGAAGTAATTTGTTTTAAGTTTTTGTTGTTTAAATTTCAAAGCCTTCTTTGCATTTCAATGGAAGAAAAGCTTACCTTCTTATCCTTGCGGTGAGATGCGCGGCTACAAAGCAAGACCATGCTGAGGGGAACTGGGTTCGATTCCCGTTGCCGGTCTAGACAATTTTCGGATTCGGATTGGGATGTCAAAAATTATTGTTGGGAGATTAATTTTTTTTATT